>NC_092096.1:27712363-27983666 GCF_045679555.1 Salvelinus alpinus
CTTAGTCAACACTTCTCCAACTTCTTGGGATGTGTGTCAACTCATGATTTTAATAGATTGTTTTTGCTCTTTTGACACAGTAATAAAGGATTGAAATGGAATCATCTGTCTCTCTCCCTTCTCCTTCCTCCCTCTCTCTCCCCAGGTGTTGGAGGTGCCGTCAGGGACCTCTCTAGCCACTCTTCAGGGTCACACCAGGGCAGTTCTCCACTGCCAGTTCACCCCGGAGGGACACACACTCATCACCTCCTCTGAGGACACCACCATACGGGTGGGGCCCTTCTCTTCCTCATCCTTCTTTTCTTCTTCTCTGTGGTTTGTTATTTCCCTCCCTGTGTGTCTGTGCGTGTCTGTTGCGCGTGTTTGTGTGTCTGTGTGTCCGTCTGTGATGTTTTCGGACTGTTCCGCTCTGTCACCCCTAACAGCTCTCCTCTACTGTTCCACCTCACTGAACATATCCTCTCATCTCCTCTTTCTCTCATCTCCTCTCCTCTGTTTTTAGGACAGCTTGTCCACTGCTAGACTTATCTGCCTATCAGAAGTACACACGCTATCCAGAGCACCACCTTGCTGCAAATCAGAACAGCACAGCCTCACTTTGTATTCATGATACTCTGTATTCTCCCTTACTGTCCATGGACCGTCTCCTGTTTAGTCCCTTACTGTCCATGGACCGTCTCCTGTTTAGTCCCTTACTGTCCATGGACCGTCTCCTGTTTAGTCCCTTACTGTCCATGGACCGTCTCCTGTTTAGTCCCTTACTGTCCATGGACCGTCTCCTGTTTAGTCCCTTACTGTCCATGGACCGTCTCCTGTTTAGTCATTTACTGTCCATGGACCGTCTCCTGTTTAGTCCCTTACTGTCCATGGACCGTCTCCTGTTTAGTCCCTTACTGTCCATGGACCGTCTCCTGTTTAGTCCCTTACTGTCCATGGACCGTCTCCTGTTTAGTCCCTTGCTGTCCATGGACCGTCTCCTGTTTAGTCCCTTGCTGTCCATGGACCGTCTCCTGTTTAGTCCCTTGCTGTCCATGGACCGTCTCCTGTTTAGTCCCTTACTGTCCATGGACCGTCTCCTGTTTAGTCCCTTACTGTCCATGGACCGTCTCCTGTTTAGTCCCTTAATGTCCATGGACCGTCTCCTGTTTAGTCCCTTACTGTCCATGGACCGTCTCCTGTTTAGTCCCTTACTGTCCATGGACCGTCTCCTGTTTAGTCCCTTACTGTCCATGGACCGTCTCCTGTTTAGTCCCTTAATGTCCATGGACCGTCTCCTGTTTAGTCCCTTACTGTCCATGGACCGTCTCCTGTTTAGTCCCTTGCTGTCCATGGACCGTCTCCTGTTTAGTCCCTTACTGTCCATGGACCGTCTCCTGTTTAGTCCCTTACTGTCCATGGACCGTCTCCTGTTTAGTCCCTTACTGTCCATGGACCGTCTCCTGTTTAGTCCCTTACTGTCCATGGACCGTCTCCTGTTTAGTCCCTTACTGTCCATGGACCGTCTCCTGTTTAGTCCCTTACTGTCCATGGACCGTCTCCTGTTTATATGAATAATGTTTGAGTAGCTTCGCTGAAAAGGGAATATTTGGTGGATAGATTCACTTTGAGGAAATGTTGACCTACAGGGAATGTGAATAGCTCTATACAGTAAACATAGCTGTTACTCTGACCACTGACTTCTGGAGTGGTGAGAGTTTGATGTGTCAATCATTGTCTGAGATATTTGCATAGAGGCCAATATTCTGCCCAGTACCCATTCCCTCCTAGCTGCTGAATACTCCCATTCTGGGCACAGATCCAGGATCAGCTTACCCTCCATAACTGTGGTTGTGCTAAATCCCTGGTTGAGGTGCAACTTTTACCCACTCCAGTACCAGAAGGTGATCGCGCTCTCTCTTGCTCTCTCTCGCTGTCTCTCTGTCTCTCTCTCCCCCTGTAGGTGTGGAGGTGGAGGACAGGTGAGTGTGTGGTTCTGGAGGGCCACAAGGAGCAGGTCAGATGTTTCTCTCTGCTCACGACCTCACCCTCCTCAGAGACACATCTCCTCAGCTGGTCCTTTGACGGCACCATCAAGGTAATACAAGCACACGCATGCAGTACCAGACAGACAGTAAGACTTAGAAACACACACGCATGCAGTACCAGACAGACAGTAAGACTTAGAAACACACACGCATGCAGTACCAGACAGACAGTAAGACTTAGAAACACACACGCATGCAGTACCAGACAGACAGTAAGACTTAAACACACACGTATGCAGTACCAGACAGACAGTAAGACTTAGAAACACACACGTATGCAGTACCAGACAGACAGTAAGACTTAAACACACACGCATGCAGTACCAGACAGACAGTAAGACTTAGAAACACACACGCATGCAGTACCAGACAGACAGTAAGACTTAGAAACACACACGCATGCAGTACCAGACAGACAGTAAGACTTAAACACACACGCATGCAGTACCAGACAGACAGTAAGACTTAAACACACACGCATGCAGTACCAGACAGACAGTAAGACTTAGAAACACACACGCATGCAGTACCAGACAGACAGTAAGACTTAGAAACACACACGTATGCAGTACCAGACAGACAGTAAGACTTAGAAACACACACGCATGCAGTACCAGACAGACAGTAAGACTTAGAAACACACACGTATGCAGTACCAGACAGACAGTAAGACTTAGAAACACACACGCATGCAGTACCAGACAGACAGTAAGACTTAGAAACACACACGTATGCAGTACCAGACAGACAGTAAGACTTAGAAACACACACGCATGCAGTACCAGACAGACAGTAAGACTTAGAAACACACACGTATGCAGTACCAGACAGACAGTAAGACTTAGAAACACACACGTATGCAGTACCAGACAGACAGTAAGACTTAGAAACACACACGCATGCAGTACCAGACAGACAGTAAGACTTAGAAACACACACGCATGCAGTACCAGACAGACAGTAACGCTTCGAACACACCGACTGCGTCATTGCGTTTCGATACACCAGAAGTACATTCATTTCCAATGGAACGCTGCATTTGCCTTGCAGCATTGCGTTGCAGAGGCAGTTGCAGTGCGTTCTGTGTGGTGCATACGTTCGATAAATCGAACGTATGCATCAAATTGTATGAGTGGACTTGACAGAAAGTAGCAAAATATGAATGTAGATTTTTTTTTGCACACACATTCAGTAAAAATGTGTGATTACATAAAAACAGTTTGATTGCATAATTTCTTTACATTTTTTATAAATTTATTTGCCAAGTATATTATTTATTCGATGACATCCTCAAATTAATTGTGAGAGCCTATAATATAATTTCCCTCCAAAATGCAGTTTTGGAGCGAAATGCAATAATAAATAGTAAAGATAGGCAGAGTAGGCTCTTTCAACAATGAGACCAACGACCACCTCATTGGCTAGGTTAGCAAGCTAGGTTAGCTAGCTAGCTAACGCTAACTAGCCACATCTAGCACAAGCTCACTACTAAACTGACCTGGCAATCCTACTATCGTGGACACTTGTCTCCAAGCAGCATTTTTTTGTGTTTATGTCCCTGTAGCTGTCAGCAGTTGTGTCAAAAAGACACGGTTTTGAGGATACTGCGAAAATTATTCTCTCTTCCATGTGTCCAACCGCATGCGACCATTTGCAAAAGGTACCTGCATCAGTATAGTTGCCTAGCTGCGCAAAATGTTATGCAGCAGTGATGCAATGACGCAGCCGGTGTGTTCGAAGCGTAAGACTTAAACACACACGCATGCAGTACCAGACAGACAGTAAGACTTAAACACACACGTATGCAGTACCAGACAGACAGTAAGACTTAAACACACACGTATGCAGTACCAGACAGACAGTAAGACTTAAACACACACGCATGCAGTACCAGACAGACAGTAAGACTTAAACACACACGTATGCAGTACCAGACAGACAGTAAGACTTAGAAACACACACGTATGCAGTACCAGACAGACAGTAAGACTTAAACACACACGCATGCAGTACCAGACAGACAGTAAGACTTAGAAACACACACGCATGCAGTACCAGACACACAGTAAGACTTAGAAACACACACGCATGCAGTACCAGACACACAGTAAGACTTAGAAACACACACGCATGCAGTACCAGACAGACAGTAAGACTTAGAAACACACACGCATGCAGTACCAGACAGACAGTAAGACTTAAACACACACGCATGCAGTACCAGACAGACAGTAAGACTTAAACACACACGTATGCAGTACCAGACAGACAGTAAGACTTAGAAACACACACGCATGCAGTACCAGACAGACAGTAAGACTTAAACACACACGCATGCAGTACCAGACAGACAGTAAGACTTAGAAACACACACGCATGCAGTACCAGACAGACAGTAAGACTTAAACACACACGCATGCAGTACCAGACAGACAGTAAGACTTAGAAACACACACGCATGCAGTACCAGACAGACAGTAAGACTTAAACACACACGCATGCAGTACCAGACAGACAGTAAGACTTAGAAACACACACGCATGCAGTACCAGACAGACAGTAAGACTTAAACACACACGCATGCATGCAAAACCTGTTAAAAGCAACAAGTTACAATCAGCGTGCACTTACGTGAACTGAAGGATATTTACTAGAGGGAGGTGACACAGAAAGCGTCTCCCCCTCTCGCTCCCTCCCCCCAGGTGTGGGACATGTCTAGTGGTGAACGGCTGCAGGACCTAGTGTGTCACCAGGGGGCGGTGCTAGCCTGTGACGTGTCGCCTGACGGACAGCTCTTCGCCACCACCTCCGCTGACAAGACTGCTAAGGTAACACACACACGTGTCATCAGTATGTGACAGTACCTAGCCTAAATTCTTAGATCTGTGTGAGACAGACATGTTGTCTATATCATGATCCTTTCAGAACCGTGTGTATAGAGTACATTATTATGCGGTCAACTAAAGGTCATTGGTAGCTTGAGGTGGACATGTAGCAGATGGTTACTGCGGTCGCTAACTTAGCCAGCGGTCAAGCCGCCCACTCGCCTCCCTGGCCCTCCAGCGGTCAAGCTGCCCACTCGCCTCCCTGGCCCTCCAGCGGTCAAGCCACCCACTCGCCTCCCTGGCCCTCCAGCGGTCAAGCCGCCCACTCGCCTCCCTGTCACTCCAGCGGTCAAGCCGCCCACTCGCCTCCCTGTCACTCCAGCGGTCAAGCCGCCCACTTGCCTCCCTGTCTCTCCAGCGGTCATTAAGTCTGACTGCAACCTACAGACCGTACCGCTGCCCTCTCCTCCTACCTGTGTCTGTGCGTGTTTGTGAGAGAGAGCAGGCTGCTGCTCAGCAGTTGACTTTGACACTGTAGGTTGGGAGAGGATCTCTCCTCTGACTAGGTTTTCACTCAGTCACCTTACTGTGTTTTTGCCCTCGATCGTCCTTCCTCGTTCTCTCCATCAGTTTGTATTGTTCCCTCTTTCTTCTACTTTCTATCCTTGTTTCCCCCTCAGAAGACAGTCACAGGATCATTGAGTTGGTCACTCACTGTGGGAATGGCTATTTGTCAGCATCCAACTTGGCATTGGAGGATTGCATGTTTCTGGTGTGTGGAGTGGGGCGGGGGGTAATGGCTCAGTTCCCATTAACCACACTGTGTATTTTTGTTCACCAGACCAGCATGCTTTCATTAGTGCTTTGGACCTAGACACTCTGGTAATGATGTGGAATAGTAGTCTGAAGGGTTGGCTGTGGTTCCGCCATCCACAAACGAATACACACACACACACGCAGGCGCGCTCTCTCTCACACGCACATACAGTGCCTTGCAAAAGTATTCACCCCCCTTGCCGTGTTTCCTATTTTGTTGCATTAACAACCTGTAATTTAAGTGGATTTTTATTTGGATTTCATGTAATGGACATACATAAAATAGTCCAAATTGGTGAAGTAAAATGAAAAAAATTACTTCTTTCAACAAAACAAAAAAACAACAACAAAAAAAACAGAAAAGTGGTGTGTTGATATGTATTCACTCCCTTTGCTATGAATCCCCTAAATAAGATCTGGTGCAACCAATTACCTTCAGAAGTCACATAATTAGTTAGATTGCACACAGGTGGACTTTATTTAAGTGTCACATGATCTCAGTGTATATATACACCTGTTCTGAAAGGCCCCAGAGTCTGCAACACCACTAAGCAAGGGGCACCACCAAGCAAGCAGCACTATGAAGACCAAGGAGCTCTCCAAACAGGTCAGGGACAAAGTTGTGGAGAAGTACAGATCAAGGTTGGGTTATAAAAAAATATCTGAAACTTTGAACGTCCCACGGAGCACCATTTTAAATCTATTATTTAAAAAAATTGAAAGAATTTGGCACCACATCAAACCTGCCAAGAGAGGGCCACCCACCAAAACTCACGGACCAGGCAAGGAGGGCATTAATCAGAGAGGCAACAAAGAAACCAAAGATAACCCTGAAGGAGCTGCAAAGCTCCACAGCGGAGATTGGAGTATTTGTCCATAGGACCACTTTAAGCCGTACACTCCACAGAGTTGGGCTTTACGGAAGAGTGGCCAGAAAAAAATAAGCAAACATGTTTGGTGTTTGCCAAAAGGCATGTGGGAGACTCCCCAAACATATGGAAGAAGGTACTCTGGTCAGATGAGACAAAAATTTAGCTTTTTGGCCATCAAGGAAAATGCTATGTCTGGTGCAAACCCAACACCTCCCATCACCCCAAGGACACCATCCCCACAGTGGTGCATCATGCTGTGGAGATGTTTGTCATCGGCAAGGACTGGGAAACTGGTCAGAATTGAAGGAATGATGGATGGTGCTAAATACAGGGAAATTCTTGAGGACATCTGTTTCAGTCTTCCAGAGATTTGATATTGGGACGGAGGTTCACCTTGCAGCAGGACAATGACCCTAAGCATACTGCTAAATCAACACTCGAGTGGTTTAAGGGGAAACATTTAAATGTCTTGGAATGGCCTAGTCAAAGCCCAGACTTCAATCCAATTGAGAATCTGTGGTATGACTGAAAGATAGATGGGTTCCGCTGGTGTACAGCAAACTTGAAGGAGCTGAGGCAGTTTTGCCTTGAAGAATGGGCACATGTGCAAAGCTTATAGAGACATACCCCAAGAGACTTGCAGCTGTAATTGCTGAAAAAGGTAGCTCTACAAAGTATTGACTTTGGGGGGGTGAATAGTTATGCACGCTCAAGTTTTACATTTTTTTGTCTTAGTTCTTGTTTGTTTCACAAGAAAAAATATTTTGCATCTTCAAAGTGGTAGGCATGTTGTGTAAATCAAATGATACAAACCCCCCAAAATCTATTTTAATTCCAGGGTGTAAGGCAACAAAATAAGAAAAATGCCAAGGGGTGTGAATACTTTTGTAAGCCACTGTATGCACACATACACCCACTGTCTTTTTCTGTCTGCTAGCATAGGTCAAAGCCGAACCCGGAGTCTGATCGTCTTTGTCTGATAGAATAAAAGACGGAAGGTTTTTGTTCCACTCGTCTCTCTCTCCTCTGTTCCTTTCTCTCTCCCTTCCTCCCTCTGTCTTTTGACCTTCAGATGACTACGAGACGTTGTGCCAAATAACTTTTTAATCATCTACCATGTGATGTTCTCTCCATCAAGCATGAAAGAGGGAGAGAGACGGACAGACAAAGACGGAGAAAATTTACTAAGAACATTGTGTTCTTGTAATAAACAGAGTATTCTTTATTATGTTAGTTTTTACTCTGTTTATTTAGAACCCAACAGACAACTAGGAAAAGCTCAAACCAAGTTTATTCACCAAATGGGTCAGATAGCTGAACAGAGAAAGACATGTTCCCACCAGCACAAGTGTGAATATATACCCCACTTTAGGTGGTCTCCTCCCTTTCTCTTGACATTACATATTTAATGGTAGGCAGGAAGGTAAGTGATGTGGGTAATAAACTGTTCCTTCTCCCTAAATGTGACCTGACCTCGGCCCGATTCCTCACTAATCCACAGCTCTCCACCCTTATCAGTGACCACAACCATGTGATTGCCCTTTCCTTACTCAGTAACAGTCCAAGCCCCTGGCTCATATCCAACCTTAATTGACCCCACCATATACAGTACATTCCTCCTACAGATAACCATTCACTTCTGGTGTAGCAACTATTTCAAATTACAACCCAACAACTGAAACCAGACTGTGGCCCTTCTCCTTCCCATAGGATACCATGACGTCTAACAATAACATGTTCTAACAGAATGTAAACGTTCTAACAGAATGTAAACGTTCTAACAGAATGTAAACGTTCTAACAGAATGTAAACGTTCTAACAGAACGTAAACATTCTGCATTCCCCTCTCTCCCTCAGTACCACGAACAAGGATATTTCAAGTTTAGAAGTCAGAACCCAACAATTATATGTACTTTACATACTGATGGGATTAAATTAAAATATGTTTACACTACCTTGTAGTTTACCAGTAAAATGGGCGGATGGTGAAGTAGACCTACTTCGTATTCACATCTCAAAAAATATAAATGAAATTACCACAATTAATTTCAATAGAAAGTTAGCAAAAATAGATACGATTCTGCAACCATGGTGAGGTAAATACTTGTCTATTTATGGAAAAATCACATTGATTAACACTTTGATCCTATCACAGTTTACTTACTAATGGCACTGCCTTCTCCAAACGCCTCGTTTTTTACATCTTATGAGCAAAAAATATTTCATTTTATTTGGAATGTTAAGCCAGACAATTTAAACGTGCCTATTTATATAATAATATGAGTTTGGGGGGCAAACATTATTAAATATGAAATATTTAAACCTCTCACTTAAAGCTTCACTCATGCGTAAATTATACTTAAACCCAAAATGGTTATCCAGTAGATTATTAAGAAAGGCTCATCCTTTGTTCAAAAATAGCGTTTTTGTCTTCATACAGATTACAACTTCTCATTTCCGACTAATTGAAAATAAAATGTTGTTTAAAGTATCGCCCTTTCTTAAACAAGCCATACAAAGCTGGTTACAATTTCAGTATTATCCTCCAGAAAAGATACAACAAATGTTATGGTTAAACTCAAATATACTGATTTAATTAAAAAAAACATTCTTTATGTATTTTTTATTTTTTATGGTATTATATTTATGAACGATATTATGACTAGAAATGGAGGAGTTATGTCACATATGCAGCTATCGAAAATACATGGGAATATCTGCTCAATCCTAATTTACAACCAACTGATTGCAGCACTACCACAATGGAGGAGGCAAGTGGAAAAGGGAGAAGGTAGGGAACTTGTTTACCTGCCATATATTAAAGATACAAATTGTCTGAAAAGGAATTGGCGTAAATAGAAAAATATATCAGTTCCATCTGAGGACAAAAATGTTGACAGCTGTGCCATACAGGATGTAAATAAATGGGAAGAGAGTTTTGACGTACCGATTCCATGGCACATGGTTTATGAACTGATACAAAAAACAACACAATTCAACACTTATTTTTTCAATTTAAATAATTATATAAATTCTTGCCACCGACAGAATGCTATATATATGGGGCATACAACAATCTCAGCTCTGTAGATTTTTCTGCGAAAAGACAGAATCACTGGATCATTTATTCTGGTATTTCACCTATGTAGCTTGTTTCTGGTCACAGGTTCAGGAATGGTTAAAAAAATCACAACATTAACCTTGCAAATAGCAGTGTTGGGCAATTTGGAAAGCCATAGTCAGTCATTAAATAATATAATACTAGTAGGAAAAGTTTTCATCTTTAGCTCACAATCTGTGGATACTTTACAATTTAGAAAGGTAAAAAAATGATGTAAAACATCACAGTACAATTGAAAAATATCTGGTAGATGGAAACCAAACAAGGGTGGTCTATGGTGATAGGTGGGATGGGCTGAGAGTGGCTGCGGGGTGGGATTGGTAATAATACATAGTTTGGTAATGTATTATTGTTATGTGACTGCTTTATATAAAAGTACCACGTATGTATATGTAGCAGAAAAGCTGTAAAAAAAAAAAAATATATATATATATATATTTGTCCTCTGAAGAGGGGCGGTGGTGGATGGGTTAATACAATGTAAAAATAGCATTATGGTATGGGCAGTATCATCTATCAAAGAAGCAGCCAGGAGGCTTTAATTGATGCCAGGCTCCATTTATCAGTGAGTTGAGCTACCAGACTAGCAGCATAGAGAAACAATAGACAGGCCTTCAGGGGAAAAAGGAAAGTATTGAATTAACCAAGGCACTCTGCATATAGAAGTGGCCTAACCAAAATGGCTATGGTATGTTCAAAAGAACATATTTGAAAATGTTTTATTTTCGACAAACTTTTGTAACCTCCTGTTTCTCCTCTCATTGGCTCTCAGGTGTGGAGTAGTGCATCGTGGGAGTGCGTGCGCCTGTTGAACGGCCACCAGGACTGTGTCCGCAGCTGCCGCTTCTCTTGGGACGGCCGGCGCCTAGCAACCGGTGACGACAACGGAGAGATACGGGTGGGTAGGGATAGAGGGATGGAAGGGGGGGTGAGTGAGTAAAGGGGGAGGAAGGAAGGAGTGAGTGAAGGAGGGAAGTTGAGGGTTAGGGAGGGGTAGGTGAAGGAGTGAGCACATGAGTGAAGGAAGGAGCAATAGAAAAATCGAGAGAAGTGCTGCACCTCTAAAGAGACTGAGAGGAGGATGTGGAGCAGGTGTGCAGGTCGGCAGGGGGGATGAAGAGGAAGGAAAGAAGGCGGAGGAGGGGAGGAAGTAGAAGACAGTTAGTCAGATTGAATCCCTAAGGCTCTGGCATCTGCATAGATCCTAGAGAAAGAGAGAAGGAGAGATAGAGGGAGAAGGGATGATGGAAATGAAGGGAAAGTGGGGTAAGAGAAGAAAGAGTGTGCAAGAGGGGATGACGGAAAATAAGAACAATTAAAGAGAAGAACCGGGAGAGTGAAAGATAGGGACAGACTAGGGGCTGAAGAAATGAGAGCGTGACAGAGGGACCTGTCTGTTCCTCTACAATCACATTGTTCCTCTACCAGCTGTTTTCCACAAACTATCCCTGACTGACTGTCTGACTAGTACATTTGAACTACACTCTAAAGTTTGTGAGTACACTCAAGTTTTCGAACCTGAAAAGTGATCTAATGTCGATGAGTCCACATCTCATGCCTCTTCCCAGGTTCGAAAACAATTGACAAACTTTTATTTTGGAGTGAACTGTCACTTTAAAATCATGTCATGACATGTCAATCATGTCTAGTCAATCATCCAGGGTTGTGTTCATTGGGCACCAAACAGAAGGAAACTGACTTAATCCACAAGATTGAATTACAGTACATAGAGTAGAATATATGCCCCTCTTGTTTCTATGGAAACACTTGAGTCATTCTCAGTGAATCATGCAAGGTGTTAAATATAGCATGTTCTGTGTCCTATATAGACAGGACAGTATGGCTCATGGTTGTTAGTTGCATAACTCCAGGATTAAAATGGAGGGTTGTTTTATGTCTCTATGGTGCTTTGTTAATCAGTGAAAGTACTCATTGACTGAAAGGTAAAGTTGAAAAGCACAAGATACTGTAGCATTCAAGGACTAGATTATTGCACACCTAACTGTAGGCTACTGTATGTCTATAAGGTTGGTAGTCACTAGATGGCCATGTTAGAAAGTACTAAAGTAGCCCGAACAGTACGTGAGATATTTGTTGTTATTTTAGTTTGTAGTTCTGGTTGGAGTTAGATATTTTCTGGCCGTCTAGTCAAAAGGTTCCTAATATACCAGGTTGATAATAAGTCCATAGCTGTCATTCACCCCACCATTTATAACTACTAGGTCTCATACACCCCACCATTTATAACTACTAGATCTCATTAATTTGTCTCATTTTTCATTCGTTTGTCTCATGTGTGTCTCGTGTCTCAGCTGTGGAACGTGAAGGATGGATCTCTGCTTAAGATTTGTTCCCGTGACAACAAGGACGCCATGGACTCTCTGCACGGAGGCTGGGTGACCGACCTGCACTTCTCCCCAGACAACACTGTGCTGCTGTCTACAGGAGGATACATTAAGGTAGGAAACACACACACACACACGGAGAGACACACACACTTTTACAGAGACACACACACAAGCATGTAAAGACAAAATAGATGCGCGCACACACACACTAATGGGGAACAAACAAAGGTTTAAAGCACTATCGACCAGAGCCCTTGTCCCCCGGGGATTACATCATCACTGCCTGGTTAAAAAGCCAATCAGAGCCCGGCTGAGGCTGACCCCCAGGTGATCCCTCCTTCTGTAAAACTGGAGGTAATCAGAGAGGAGTAGCAGACACACACTCCGCAATCCAATCAAGTTGGGAGGAGGATGAGATATGAAATCTCACTCACACTCTCACTGTGACTATTGTTTTGGGAGTACTATAAACCTACTGTGGTGTAAGAAAGCTTGGGGGCATTACATTTAGCATACGTGGGTGGGCGTGGATGGGCGGGCGTGCGTGTGAGTGGAGAGAGAGGGAGTTTCTTGCCTGAGTGATTTCAGGAAAATTCAACAGCAGCATTCCTTATCTCACTTGTCTGTTCCGCTCTGAATTCTAAAAGCCTCTAGTAAATGTATGAAGTATATTAAACCAGTGATTTTAACGTACATTGGATCAATGTGATGGATGTTTTTCTTCTAATGTCTCTCAACAGAACTCTCATGCGTGGCTCTTTTTATGTGATATTCAAGTGTCTGTTTGAATCAAACTGTATCCAAGAAACACAAAATAAATTGACTGCATGTTAATTTCAAACTTTTCTCGCAGTTGTTAGCTAGCCTTTTTGTTTATTGTCTTCATTGGGAAGATTCTAGTTTCAATTGATGAGCCCCAGGTCATTAAGCCCATTGTGATCAGTAAATGTGTTAATGAGTCAACTCCATGGATACTGATGGAGAACTTAGCTACTAGACTTAATGAGTCAACTCCATGGATACTGATGGAGAACTTAGCTACTAGACTTAATGAGTCAACTCCATGGATACTGATGGAGAACTTAGCTACTAGACTTAATGAGTCAACTCCATGGATACTGATGGAGAACTTAGCTACTAAACTTAATGAGTCAACTCCATGGATACTGATGGAGAACTTAGCTACTAGACTTAATGAGTCAACTCCATGGATACTGATGGAGAACTTAGCTACTAAACTTAATGAGTCAACTCCATGGATACTGATGGAGAACTTAGCTACTAGACTTAATGAGTCAACTCCATGGATACTGATGGAGAACTTAGCTACTAGACTTAATGAGTCAACTCCATGGATACTGATGGAGAACCTAACTACCAATTCCATCATTACCTCCTGATGACACTCGCTCTTATCCAGAGTGGTAGAAGGACAGAATACCTCTTCATCACTCTATCACTTCCTCTTTCCACGCTTCCTCTCTTTCTCCTGAGGCGCGTTGACTTGATGGATCTGAGCATGTGTGGATGTAACGAGCAGTGATTGATTATTATGCCTGTCTGCGCTGAAGAGGCGAATCCCTTGTAATGAGCGTTGATTGATTTATCGTGGGTGAGAGGTGAGCTGTCAGTCATAATAATTGCCATGGCAGCTGTGTATTCATAGTTAAACGATGGCTAATTTAGCCTGGGGAGCCGTGGGGACAGAATAAATAAAACGGACTAATTGCATCTGTATGTATTAACAGTGGGCCTTATTCAATCCAACCTATATCCAGATTTCAGCTGGAAATTATTACAAAATATACAGCACTGGAACAAAATAAGAGACCACTGCAAAATTATCAGTTTCTCTGGTTTTACTATTTATAGAGATGTGTTTGGGTAAAATGCAAATTTTTGTTTTATTCTATAAACTACTGACAACATTTCTCCCAAATTCCAAATAAAAATATTGTAATTTAGAGCATTTATTTGCAGAAAATGACAACTGGTCAAAATAACAAAAAAGATGCAGTGTTGTCAGACCTCGAATAATGCAAAGAAAATAAGTCATATTCATTTTTAAACAACACAATACTAATGTTTTAACTTAGGAAGAGTTCAGAAATCAATATTTGGTGGAATAACCCTGATTTTCCATCACAGCTTTCATGCGTCTTGGCATGCTCTCCACCAGTCTTTCACATTGATGTTGGGTGACTTTATGCCACTCCTGGCACAAAAGTCAAGCAGTTCGGCTTTGTTTGATGGTTTTCAATGGGGTTCAGGTCTGGAGATTGGGCTGGCCATGACAGGGTCTTGATCTGGTGGTCCTCCATCCACACATTGATTGACCTGACTGTGTGGCATGGAGCATTGTCCTGCTGGAAAAACCAATCCTCAGAGCAGAAGAAAGCAAGTTTTCTTCCAGGACAACCTTGTACGTGGCTTCATTCACGCGTCCTTCACAAAGACAAATCTGCCCGATTCCAGCCTTGCTGAAGCACCCCCAGATCATCACCGATCCTCCACCAAATTGCACAGTGGGTGTGAGACCTGGAGAGGCCTACAAGCCACAGTGTCTCGCACCCACTGTGAAATGTGTCTTTGTGGAGGACGCATGAATCAAGCAACGTACAAGGTTGTCCTGGAAGAAAACTTGCTTCCTTCTGCTCTGACAATTTTGGGTTTTGATTGATTTAAGGCCTAGTTTGTACTGTAGCCTTGTCTGCCTGAAGAACACCATGTCTTTCCAAATGTTGATTTTGTATCACGCTGTATGAAAACTAACTTGAGGAAGCAGCCAACAGTGAGCAGAACTTATCATTACAGACGTGTGTGTTCAGTAGAAGTGGTGCTGATGGGATCAGTAGTGCTGTGATGTTGATTCAATAAAGCTAGTCTCCCTGATGTCTGTCAACCCCTATCTGTCTCCTCCTTATGGCTTCCTGGAGTAACTTCCCACCACAACACTATCTCTGTCTTGCTATATTTAAAGGAGATTCTCTCTCTATTCTCCTCTCTCTATCTCTGGTCCCTTTCCATGGCCTCCTCTCTCATTATTGACCTATTTCTCTCTCTGTCTCTCTCTCTCTCTCTGTCTCTCTTCATGCACTCTCTCTCTCTCTGTCTCTCTTCATGCACTCTCTCTCTCTCTGTCTCTCTTCATGCACTCTCTCTCTCTCTCTCTCTCTCTTCATGCACTCTCTCTCGCTCTCCATCTCTAATTATTTTCCATGCCATCTCTACCTCTGTCTCTGTCTATCTCTGTCTGGTCCATACGACAGGTATTATCAGGTAGTGTAATTAAAAGCAGCATGGTGTGTGACCCTCTGGGAGCTGTTCCAATGCTTCCTTAAGCCTCTGAGACACCAGGATAGGACATCACGTGTGTGTGTGTGTGTGTGTGGGAGCGATAAGGTGTTTTGGGGCAGCTCTCTGAGTGAGGGTGTAATATCACACTGACCCCCATCACTCCTCTGTTCTCTGCCCGATAATACCTCACACAGCCTGTCTTACACCTGGGAGACAGCCCCCGACGTACAGCTATATATCACACAGTCTGGCACACCACGCACATGAAGACACACACACAGATACACAAACATGCAGACACACGCAGACACAGGTATGCACATAGGTACACTCAGAGAATCAGCGGGACCTCACAGATTCAGCATGAGTTGCTGTGAGACAATCTGTCATAGTGCCATGATCCAAGTAGAGGTGGGATGTGTGAAGAGGCTCATCCTGACACACACACACACACAGCAGGAGACCCCGAGTAATTCACACAGCGTGCGCATACTTACAGAAGCTTCATATCTTCCTCCTCTCCCCTACACCTCCACTGTTGCTAAGTCAACACTAGTCCTTAGGATTGAGGAGACATAGTATACATCCCAAATGGCACCCTATTCCCCTATTTAGTGCACTACTTTTGATCAGGGCCCAACTCGCTCTGGTCAACAGTAGTGCACTGTATAGGGGAAAGTGCACCATTTGATATGCAACCACAGACCAATACCAGTCAATACAGTACCAGTCAAAATTTTAGAACACACCTACTCATTCCAGAGTTTTTCTTTAGTTTGACTATTTTCTACTTTGTAGAATAATTGTGAAGACATCAAAACAATTAAATAACACATATGGAATCATGTAAGTGTTAAACAAATCAAAATATATTTTATAGCCACCCTTTGCTTTGATTGACAGCTTTGCACACTTGGAATTCTCTCAACCAGCTTCACCTGGAATGGTTTCCAACAGTCTTGAAGGAGTTCACACATATGCTGAGCACTTGCTGGCTGCTTTTCCTTCATTACATTTTACATTTTAGTCATTTAGCAGACGCTCTTATCCAGAGCGACTTACAGTAGAGTGCATACATTTTATTACATTTTTTACATACTGAGACAAGGATATCCCTACCGGCCAAGAGCAGACGCTCTTATCCAGAGCGACTTACAGTAGAGTGCATATATTTATTTATTTATTTATTTTATTTTTTAATTATTTTTTACATACTGAGACAAGGATATCCCTACCGGCCAAACCCTCCCTACCGGCCAAACCCTCCCTAACCCGGACGACGCTATGCCAATTGTGCGTCGCCCCACGGATCTCCCGGTTGCGGCCGGCTGCGACAGAGCCTGGGCGCGAACCAAGCCCAGCCTGGGCGCGAACCCAGAGACTCTGGTGGCGCAGCTAGCACTGCGATGCAGTGCCCTAGACCACTGCGCCACCCGGGAGATTGTACTCTGCGGTCCAACTTCACTCTGCGGTCCAACTCATCCCAAACCATCTCATTTGGGTTGTGGTCGGGTGATTTATAGAAGCCAGGTCATCTGATGCAACACTCCATCACTCTCCAAGAATCGAAAGAATCACTCTCCTTCTTGATCAAATAGCCCTTACACAGCCTGGAGGTGTGTTGGGTCATTGTCCTGTTGAAAAACAAATGATAGTTCCACTAAGCACAAATCAGATGGGATGGCGTATCGCTGCAGAATGTTGTGGTAGCCATGCTGGTTAAGTATGTCTTGAATTCTAAATAAATCATTGACCGTGTCACCAGCAAAGCACCATCACACAACCTCCCCCATGCTTCACGGTGGGAACCATACATGCGGAGATCATCCGTTAACCTACTCTGCGTCTCACAAAGACATGGCGATTGGAACCAAAAATCTCAAATTTGGACTCATCAGACTAAATGACAGATTTCCACCGGTCTAATGTCCATTGCTCGTTTTCTTGGCCCAAGCAAGTCTCTTCTTATTGTTGTCCTTTAGTAGTGGTTTCTTTGTAGCAATTCAACCATGAAGGCCTGATTCACACAGTGTCCTCTGAACAGTTGATGTTGAGATGTCTCTGTTACTTGAACTCTGAAGCATTTATGTGGGCTGCAATTTCTGAGGCTGGTAACTCTAATGAACTTATCCTCTGCAGCAGAGAGAACTCTAGGTCTTCCTTTCATGTGGTGGTCCCAGTTTCATCATAGCGCTTGATGGTTTTTGCGACTGCACTTGAGGAAACTTTCAAAGTTCTTGACATTTTCCGCATTGACTGATCTTCATGTCTTAAAGTAATCATGGACTGTCTTTTCTCTTTGCTTATTTGAGCTGTTCTTGCCATTTATATGGACTTGTTCTTTTACCAAATACAGTTGAAGTCGGAAGTTTACATACACTTATGTTGGAGTCATTAAAACTTGTTTTTCAACCACTCCACACGTTTCTTGTTAAAAAAACGATAGTTTTGGCAAGTCGGTTAGGACATCTACTTTGTGCATGACAAGTAATTTTTCCAAAAATTGTTTACAGACAGATTTATTTCACTTATAATTCACTATCACCATTCCAGTGGGTCAGAAGTTTACATATACACTAAGTTGACTGTGCCTTTAAACAGCTTGGAAAATTCCAGAAAATTATGTCATGGCTTTAGAAGCTTCTGATAGGCTAATTGACATAATTTGAGCCAATCAAAGGTGTACCTGTGGATGTATTTCAAGGCCTACCTTCAAACTCAGTGCCTCTTTGCTTGACATTATTGGAAAATCAAAAGAAATCAGCCATGACCTCAGATAAAAAATTGTAGACCACAAGTCTGGTCCATCCGTTGGAGAATTTTCCAAACGCCTGAAGGTACCACGTTCATCTGTACAAACCATAGTACGCAAGTATAAACACCATGGGACCACACAGCCATCATACCACTCAGGAAGGAGACATGTTCTGTCTCCTAGAGATGAACGTACTTTGGTGCGAAAAGTGCAAATCAATCCCAGCACAACAGCAAAGGACCTTGTGAAGATGCTGGAGGAAACAGGCATAAAAGTATCTATATCCACAGTAAAACGAGTCCTGTATCGACATAACCTGAAAGGCCGTTCGGCAAGGAAGAAGCCACTGCTCCAAAAACGCCATAAAAAAGCCAGACTACAGTTTGCAACTGCACATGGGGACAAAGATCGTACTTTTTGGAGAAATGTCCTCTGGTCTGATGAAACAAAAATAGAACTGTTTGGCCATACTGACCATCGTTATGTTTTGAAGAAAAAGGGGGAGGCTTGCAAGCCGAAGAACACCATCCCAACCGTGAAGCACGGGGGTGGCAGCATCATGTTGTGGGGGTACTTTGCTGCAGGAGGGACTGGTGCGCTTCACAAAATAGATGGCATCATGAGAAGGAAAATTATGTGGATATATTGAAGCCACATCTCAAAACATCAGTCAGGAAGTTGGACAATGACCCCAAGCATACTTCAAAAGTTATTGCTTAAGGACAACAAAGTCAAGGTATTGGAGCGGCCATCACAAAGCCCTGATCTCAATCCTATAGAAAATTTGTGGGTAGAACTGAAAAAGTGTGTGTGAGTAAGGAGGCCTACAAACCTGACTCCGTTACACCAGCTCTGTCAGGAGGAATGGGCCAAAATTCACCCAATTTATTGTGGGGAGCTTGTGGAAGGCTACCTGAAATGTTTGACCCAAGTTAAACAATTTAAAGGCAATGCTACCAAATACTAATTGAGTGTATGTAAACTTCTGACCCACTGGGAATGTGATTGCACCTGTTAATTGAAATGTATTCCAGGTGACTACCTCATGAAACTGGTTGAGAGGATGCCAAGAGTGTGCAAAGCTGTCATCAAGGCAAAGGGTGGCTACTTTGAAGAATCTCAAATATAAAATATATTTTGATTTGTTTAACTTTTTTTTTTTTTTGGGCTACTACATGATTCCATGTATTATTTCATAGTTTTGATTTCTTCACTATTATTCTTCATTGTAGAATGTAGTACAAATAAATAAAAACTCTGGAATGAGTAGGTGTGTCCAAACTTTTGACTGGTACTGTAGGTGCAATCACCTATCTTGATAACCACACAGTATTTAATTGATCATTATATTACTTTTTGATGCTTTCCAATACAATATTATACAGTACTATATGACTCAACATAGTGCTCTATATTAGTACATTACGGTTCTATAAAAGACTAATGCAAGGAATAGAATGTTGAGTGTTCTCAATATTCCAAAATATAGTGCTTTGCAAAAGTATTCACACCCCTTGGATTTCTTCACATTTTATTGTGTTGCAAAGTGGGATTGAAATAGATTTTTTTTTTATTGAACATTGTCAATAATCTATGCAAAATACTCTTTCAAAGTGGAATAATTTTTTCAATACTTTTTAAAAGATTAATAAAAAATAAATAAAATATATTAGTTGCATAAGTATTCAGCTTCCTGATTCCATGCATGTTAGAAACACCTATGTCAGCAGAACAGAACATGTATGTGGGTATACACTGTATGTTCTGTTCTCTCAATATACCCACATACACTGAGTGTACAAAACATTAGGAGCACCTTCTTTAGAACAGCCTCATTTCGTCAGGGCATGGACTCTACAAAGAGTTGAAAGTGTTCCACAGGGATGCTGACTCCAATGCTTCTCACAGTTGTGTCAAGTTGGCTGGATGTCCTTTGGGTGGTGGACCATTCTTGATAAAACTGTGATAAACCCAGCAGCGTTGTAGTTTTTGACACAAACCAGTGCACCTGGCACCTACTACCATACCCAGATCAAAGGCACTTACATCTTTTGTCTTGCCCATTCACCCTCTGAATGGCACACACAATATATGTCTCAAGGCTTAAAAATCCTACTTGAACCTGTCTCCTCCCTTTCATCTACACTGATTTGAAGTGGATTTAACAAGTGACATCAATAAGGGATCATAACTTTCACCTGGTCAGTCTGTCATGGAAAGACCAGGTTTTTGTAATGTGTTGTACACTCTGTCTCTGTGTACGTGTTCTTTCTCTCAGCAGACCCACATATAGTGTGCCTTCACAAAGTATTCATACCCCTTGACTTTTTCCACATTTTGCTGTGTTACAGCCTGAATATAAAACAGATTACATGTAGATGTTTTGTCAGTGGCTGACACACAATACCCCATAATGTCAAATTGGAAATATGTTTATTTTTATTTTTACAGATTTATTAAAAATGAAACGCTGAAATGTAGTGAGACAAAAGTATTCAACCTCTTTTGTTATGGCAAGCCTAAATAAGTTCAGGAGTAAAAATGTGCTTAACAAGTCACATAAGTTGCATGGACTCGCTCTGTGTGCAATAATAGTGTTTAACACATATATTTTTAACGACTACCTCATCTCTGTACCCCACACATACAATTATCTGTAAGGTTGAGCAGTGAATTTCAAATACAGATTCAACCACAAAGACCAGGGAGATTTTTGAAGGTCACTTATTGGTAGATGGGTGAAAAGAAAATAGCAGACATTGAATATCTTTTTGAGCATGGTGAAGTGATTAATTATGCTTTGGATGGTGTATCAGTACACCCAGTCACTACAAAGATACAGGCGTCCTTCCTAATTCAGTTGCCGGAGAGGAAGGAAACCACTCAGGGATTTCACCATGAGGCCAATGGTGACTTTAAAACCGTTACAGAGTTTAATGGTTGTGATAGGAGAACTGAGGATGGATCAACAACATTGTAGTTACTCCACAATACTAACATAATTGACAGTGTAAAAAGAAGGACGCCTGTGCAGAATAAAAAATATTCAAAAACGTGCATCCTGTTTGCAAGAAGGCACTTAAGTAATACTGCTAAAATGTGGCAAAGCAATTAATAAACTTTTATTCCTGAATACATAGTGTTGCTTGGAGAAAACACAACACATTACTGAGTACCACCACTGGTGATTTTAGCAAGTAAAGCAAGTTAATGGCACCATATCGGTGACAACAAAAAAAAACAAAAAAACTAGCAATATCAACTAGAATTACTGAACTTTTTTGTTGAAAAATAATATTTGAATGGGAAGAGTCACTGGCAAACATGGTTACAGACCCAACAACATTATATAGTATCCCCTCCTCATGGTTACAGACCCAACAACATTATATAGTTTCCCTTTGTCGTGAATAAAAGCACATGAGCTAATATATGCAGCATCATACATTTTTGGACCGTTGTTGTGCTTACTTGAACAGGAAGGTGGCGTGGCGGTCTTTCTTGTGGGCAAATTTTGTCATCAAAGGTGCTTTCAAGATAACTGGGAACTCTAAAAATAAATACTAAAAAAACAAGGTTGAATCATGATGTCCGTGATCTTCAGGTCGGAGCGCTAGAAAGAGGCCCGAGTTTCCGGTGTGGAATTCTATGTTGGATGACCGTTCAAAATAGTTAACTTTTTTTTTCTCCAGAGTTCCCAGTTGTCTTAAACACGGAAGAAGTCATGCTGGATGGACAGCATGGCTAATGTATTCAACCTTTTCTGGCCCATGGTGTTGCGTGTGAATGTTTATCTTTTTAAGCTTGGAAAAGAGACCATTTCAGACAGATTATTTAAATCCTTAAACCCAGACTTGGACCACACACCCTCTCCACCAAATAGCAGGCAGGCGAAGCAAAATGGTGATTGCTTTGCAACGCTTGCAGTTAGCTACTGATTCCTTCCAAACCACTCATTGTTGAATTTGCGATTTCCGACTTGTTGTGTAATGTTTATGTCCAATGGCCGATGAGCACGATACCTTTTTATCTATAATTTAACTTCATATTGCAAGGATGGAAAAGGATTTTCCAGTAGATTGTTGACGTGGTTCATGGTGATGACTGCTAACTAGCTAAGATTTTGAAAGTAACATGATCCAATCAAAGCTACGGTAGATATAATGTGATTTGATGTCATTTTATCTGTGGCCAATGACCTTTAGCCTTCTTAAATAGGCACTTCTCATGTAAATCTATGGCAGCACCCAAGGGGATTTAAACTGCCTAGCTTTCCCTGTAGATTCTGCGGTGACGTAGTGTTCCCATGAGTGACAGAACACTGAGCCAATCACGGCACCACTAAAGAAGATTACCAACGCCTACGCTCTGTATATTCCGCTAGCTGCCCCTCCACCACAGAAATCACTGAGCTAGGCTGAAACGCCTGCATTTTGGAGCTGCCTTACTCAAGAAAGAGACCATGTTTGTATGCGGCTTTATTAACTCAACATTATTTTTTTTTAAATGTACATTGTTTGCGAACTGATATGTGGCATGAATTAATGCCAAAATAACATACCCTAAATGGTCGCCACTGAGTACCACTCCATATTTTCAAGTATAGTGGTGGCTGCATTATGTTATGGGTATGCTTGTAATCGTAAAGGACTTGGGAGTTTTTCAGGATAAAAAAGAAACGGAATGGAGCTAAGCACAGGCAAAATCCTAGAGGAAAACCTGGTTCAGTCTGCTTTCCACTAGACTCTTGGAGATTAATTTACCTTTCAGCAGGACAATAACCTAAAACACAAGGCCAAATCTACACTGGAGTTGCTTTCCAAGAAGACAGGGAATGTTCCTGAAAGGCGAGTTACAGTTTTGACTTAAATCTATAGCAAGACCTGAAAATGGTTGTCTAGCATTGATCAACAACGAATTTGACAGAGCTTGAATAATTCTTTTAAGAAAAAGAATAATGGGCAAATGTTGCACAATCCAGGTGTGGAAAGCTCTTATATACTTACCCAGAAAGACTCTCAGCTGTAATCGCTGCCAAAGGTGCTTCTACAAAGTATTGACTCAAGGGTGTGAATACTTATGTAAATTAGAAATGTCTGTACTTCATTTTCAATACATTTGCTAACATTTCTTAAAACATGTTTTCACTTTGTCATTATGGGTTATTGTGTGTACATGGGTGAGATTTATTTTTATTTTTATTTTTTTTAATTCCGGCTGTAACACAACAAAATGTGGAATAAGTTAACAGGTATGACTACTTTCTGAAGGCACTGTATGTTCTGTTTTCTCAATATACCCACATTTATCAAACATATTCCCAGATCTCATACCATCCTTATTTGACCTTCATTCATTTCCCTAGGTACTTTCATATGAATCATGCACCAACACACACGTGTACAGACACACACACATGTCTTCAAACACACACATACGTAGACACACACACACACACACACACACAGAGACACACACACACGTCTCCAAATACAGACACACACACAGTACTGTAGATGGATGTGAGGAGTTTAGATGAAGACAGTTGCCTGTCGGTAGTGTTGTCAGACCTCACTTCTCTAGGTGATTCAAGACCAAGAGAAGACATCCAACCTTATCTCACCTTTTCACACTCGCTGTTGTTGCTCTCCATCTCTCTGTTCCCCACAGGATGTCTCTCACTCTCCTAATGGCATCTCTCCTCTCTCACTCTCTGACTCTCTCTTTCTCTCACTCTCTCTTTTACTCGCTCACTTTGTCTCTCTCTCTCTCTCTGTCTGTTTCTCCCTCTCCCTTTCTCTCAGGTGTTAATTCTGTTTCTTTCCCTTTTCATCTCCCCATTGGAACCCCTCTCTCAATCTCTCCTTCCATCATAAGCTGCTGAACAGGGGTAAGAATTGGGTAAAATATCAGAGCTTTCTGCTTCTCTCTCTCTGTCTCTCTGTCGCTCTCTCTGTGTGTGTTATGGTCGTTAAGTGTATGCTAACAAGACCCAGGTGGCCAGTGAGGGGGAGGGAGAGAGAGAGGAGTCAAGGTTAATATGAACTTCCCCTGGAGAGGTGGAAAGGGGGAGAAAAGAAAGAGTACATTCGTGAGGGAGAGAATCATAGAGACGGAAGGGTGTGAGTTAGAAAGAGAGAGATGGAGGTAAATTGTGTGATTGGTGTCCCCCATAAAGCTAAATAATCCATCTGTAAATATCTTGTTCAGTTGCTGAAACCCTGTTAATAATGTTTAATAGTCAGTCGGCTAACAATATTGGACGAGAAATGTATATTATGCTGATTGGTTCGTTCAAGTCCCCCGATTTAACGTCACAAACACCTAGTTTAGTAATAAAAAGGCTCTCCGTTGCCTTCCCATGACAACGGTGCATTTTCTAATGCTTGTAGATACAGCACTCTTACACCACAATCTATGTCGGTAAATAGATTGGATGAAGTCATCCGATAAGACATGGTGGAGCGAGTCAGTAGGAGAGAACCTTGTCAGTGTAGATCTGTTGTTCCTCCCCAGTCATAACACCACGTACTGATAGTTCCCAACAGAGGAGCTGCAGGAGAGCCATGCCACACTCCACGCAGAGCAGAGACATGCCTCTAAAAATACACACACACTACCTGTCACATCACATACTTTCAATCACAGTTCTGTGCTATGTGGTGGCTTTGTGTGTATGTAGTATAAATTAATATGCAGGCTTATAATTTAAAGTATAAATTAAATGTGTATTTCGGATAGAATTACGATCAGACACCATACAGTTATTATATTTGTGTGTTCATATTTTTCTGATTCCAAGATCAAAAGATACATCTTGGTCTTTGAAAGAGCCAGCTATTGTCAACGTTCCCTTGAGTAAGGACCACCCAAACTGCTCATTGGCTGCTCTCTGCTCCAGCTTCTCCAACTTAATGTGTGTTTGCGTGTACACACACACACACACACACACACACACATTCTAATGTATAAAGCATAATGTTAGGTACAAAATGACTGGTAGTTTAGGAATGCAGACAGTCGGTCTCTAACAGACAGACAGAGAGACAGATCTCGTGGGGTCGTGGGGTAAAAGTGCATAGTTTAAAGTGGCTAATGATACATGTATTACATAAAGATGTCAAGATGCAGTAGATGATATAGAGTACAGTATATACATTATATTAAGTGGCATTGTTTAAAGTGGCTAGTGATACATTTTTGATCAATTTCCATCAATTTCCATTATTAAAGTGAGCTGGAGTTGAGTCAGTATGTTGGCAGCAGCCACTCGATGTTAGTGGTGGCTCTTTAACAGTCTGATGGCCTTGAGATAGAAGCTGTTTTTCAGTCTCTCGGTCCCTGCTTTGATGCACCTGTACTGACCTCGCCTTCTGGATGATAGCGGCGTGAACAGGCAGTGGCTCGGGTGGTTGTTGTCCTTGATGATCTTTATGGCCTTCCTGTGACATCGGGGGGTGTAGGTGTCCTGGAGGGAGAGCTACAGTATATCTCTTTTCAGGCTCATGGCATAAACCCAACATGATGTAGTGAAATATGTATCCCCCCCCCCCCCCCCCCAAAGCCTGTTGTTCCCATGCTCCTCTCATTAAACCTGGGTTAATTGTCTTTGGCTGTGGGAGAGAGAGGGGACATGTTATACCTTACACCCCAGGACGAGATGGTGGAGAGAAAGAGAGGCAAGATGTGGGAGAGAGTTAGGGAAGAGAGGGAAAGGGCTTTAGGGAAGAGAGGGAAAGGGCTTTAGGGAAGAGAGGGAAAGGGCTTTAGGGAAGAGAGGGAAAGGGCTTTAGGGAAGAGAGGGAAAGGGCTTTAGGGAAGAGAGGGAAAGGGCTTTAGGGAAGAGAGGGAAAGGGTTAGGGAAGAGAGGGAAAGGGTTAGGGAAGAGAGGGAAAGGGTTTGGGAAGAGAGGGAAAGGTAGGTAGAGACAGGAGAGAAACACAGACACACACGCAGACATGTGGACCGACACACACGCAGACATGTGGACCGACAGACACGCAGACAGACACGCAGACAGACACGCAGACAGACAGACACGCAGACAGACAGACACGCAGACAGACAGACAGACAGACAGACAGACAGACAGACAGACAAAGGTAGAGGGTTAAGGTTAGGGAAGAGTGGGAAAGGTAGAGGTAGGTGGAGACAGGAGAGAAACACACACACACACACGGTCTTGCCAGGACAGAGAGTACATATGCATATAGAAATTGATACAATGCCATCCCTTCCGAGAGAGAGGAGGTGGAGGGAGAGGAAGGGATGAAGAGAGGGAGGTAAAAAAAAAAGACTCAGAGGGCAAGAAAGAATGAGACGGGAAGACCGAGGAAGACTGAGAGCTGGAGGAGGGGAGAGAGAGCTGGATGAGGGGAGAGAGAGCTGGAGGAGGGGGGAGAGAGCTGGAGGAGGGGAGAGAGAGCTGGATGAGGGGAGAGAGAGCTGGAGGAGGGGAGAGAGAGCTGGAGGAGGGGAGAGAGAGCTGGAGGAGGGGGGAGAGAGCTGGAGGAGGGGGGAGAGAGCTGGAGGAGGGGGAGAGAGCTGGAGGAGGGGGGAGAGAGAGCTGGATGAGGGGAGAGAGAGCTGGAGGAGGGGGGAGAGAGCTGGAGGAGGGGAGAGAGAGCTGGAGGAGGGGGGAGAGAGCTGGAGGAGGGGAGAGAGAGCTGGAGGAGGGGAGAGAGAGCTGGAGGAGGGGAGAGAGAGCTGGAGGAGGGGAGAGAGAGCTGGAGGAGGGGAGAGAGAGCTGGAGGAGGGGAGAGAGAGCTGGAGGAGGGGAGAGAGAGCTGGAGGAGGGGGAGAGAGCTGGAGGAGGGGAGAGAGAGCTGGAGGAGGGGAGAGAGAGCTGGAGGAGGGGAGAGAGAGCTGGAGGAGGGGAGAGAGAGCTGGAGGAGGGGAGAGAGAGCTGGAGGAGGGGAGAGAGAGCTGGAGGAGGGGAGAGAGAGCTGGATGAGGGGAGAGAGAGCTGGAGGAGGGGGGAGAGAGCTGGAGGAGGGGAGAGAGAGCTGGAGGAGGGGAGAGAGAGATGGAGGAGTTAAAGGATTAACTGTGCATCAATATTTCAATATTTGTTGAATAATGCAGCCGTTGTGTCAGACAGCGTTTCCCTCTCTCTCTGCTTTGTCCTGGGTGCTGACACACACACACACACACACACACACACACACACACACACACACACACACACACACACACACTGGCATTGACATACATACACTGAGTGTACAAAACATTAAGAACATGCTCTTTCCATGACAGACAGACCAGGTGATTCCAGGTAAAAGCTTATTGATGTTAAATCCACTTCAATCAGTGTAGATGAAAGGGAGGAGGCAGGTTAAAGAAGGATTTTTAATCGTTGAGACAATTGAGACATGGATTGTGTGTGTGCCATTCAGAGGGTGAATATTTAAGTGCCTTTAAACGGGTTATGGTAGTAGGTGCCAGACGCACCAGTTTGAGTCAAGAACTGCAACTCTACTGGGTTTTTCACGCTCAACAGTTTCCCGTGTGTGTCAAGAATGGTCCACCACCCAAAGGACATCCAGCCAACTTGACACAACTGTGGAAAGCATTGAAGTCAACATGGGTCAGCATCCCTGTGGAACGCTTTAGACACCTTGTAGAGTCCATGCCTTGATGAATTGAGGCTTTTCGGAGGACAACATTGAGGGAGGTGGTATATTTTGTACATCAGTGTACAGTTGTAATATAGGCCTACAGTGTACTGGTATTCACCTAGTTCACTCAGTTCTCTCACCTTTTATTTGATCATCTCTCTCCCTCCATCTCCTTTCCTGTGGCTACCTTGTCCCAGAGCCTGTAGGAGTTGAAAAAGAGCAAGGGATCTGTACGCATTATCCCTGGGCACTTTGTCTGAGTGTGCTCGCTTAAGAGAGATTGCTCACACACATATAAACACCTGCCTCTCCATCTCTCTCCCTCTTTCCCTATTTCTCTCTCTCTCCTCCCATCCAACTCTCTCTCTCTCACACACACATACCCACTCTGTGTTGTGACTGGGCCTGGCAGGCTGTGTTTCTATCATGTAAGTCTTGAGTTTTTCCCTGGGCAGCTTCAATAGACAGACCTGCTCAGCTCTGCAAAAGCTGCAAGCACCTGTCACAGCCAGTTTATTCCAGTGGACTGGGTTATTTCTACACATACTGACACACACACATACTCTCAGTATACAAGCCTGCATATTAACATACTGACACACACAAATATACGCTCAGTATACAAGCCTGCATATTAACATACTGACACACACAAATATACGCTCAGTATACAAGCCTGCATATTAACATACTGACACACAAATATACGCTCAGTATACAAGCCTGCATATTAACATACTGACACACAAACATACTCTCAGTATACAAGCCTGCATATTAACATAGACACACAAACATACTCTCAGTATACAAGCCTGCATATTAACATACTGACACACAAACATACTCTCAGTATACAAGCCTGCATATTAACATACTGACACACACACATACTCTCAGTATACAAGACTGCATATTAACATACAGACACACAAACATACTCTCAGTATACAAGACTGCATATTAACATACTGACACACAAACATACTCTCAGTATACAAGCCTGCATATTAACATACAGACACACAAACATACGCTCAGTATACAAGCCTGCATATTAACATACTGACACACAAACATACTCTCAGTATACAAGCCTGCATATTAACATAGAAACACAAACATACTCTCAGTATACAAGCCTGCATATTAACATACAGACACACAAACATACTCTCAGTATACAAGCCTGCATATTAACATACTGACACACAAACATACTCTCAGTATACAAGCCTGCATATTAACATAGAAACACAAACATACTCTCAGTATACAAGCCTGCATATTAACATACAGACACACAAACATACTCTCAGTATACAAGCCTGCATATTAACATACAGACACACAAACATACTCTCAGTATACAAGCCTGCATATTAACATACTGACACACAAACATACTCTCAGTATACAAGACTGCATATTAACATACTGACACACACACATACTCTCAGTATACAGGCCTGCATATTAACATACTGACACACAAACATACTCTCAGTATACAGGCCTGCATATTAACATACTGACACACACACATACTCTCAGTATACAGGCCTGCATATTAACATACTGACACACAAACATACTCTCAGTATACAAGACTGCATATTAACATACTGACACACACACATACTCTCAGTATACAGGCCTGCATATTAACATACTGACACACACACATACTCTCAGTATACAGGCCTGCATATTAACATACTGACACACAAACATACTCTCAGTATACAGGCCTGCATATTAACATACTGACACACAAACATACTCTCAGTATACAAGCCTGCATATTAACATACTGACACACAAACATACTCTCAGTATACAAGCCTGCATATTAACATACTGACACACAAACATACTCTCAGTATACAAGCCTGCATATTAACATAGACACACAAACATACTCTCAGTATACAAGCCTGCATATTAACATACTGACACACAAACATACTCTCAGTATACACGCCTGCATATTAACATACAGACACACACACATACTCTCAGTATACAAGCCTGCATATTAACATACTGACACACAAACATACTCTCAGTATACAAGCCTGCATATTAACATAGACACACAAACATACTCTCAGTATACAAGCCTGCATATTAACATACAGACACACAAACATACTCTCAGTATACAAGACTGCATATTAACATACTGACACACAAACATACTCTCAGTATACAAGCCTGCATATTAACATACAGACACACAAACATACTCTCAGTATACAAGCCTGCATATTAACATACTGACACACAAACATACTCTCAGTATACAAGCCTGCATATTAACATACTGACACACAAACATACGCTCAGTATACAAGCCTGCATATTAACATACTGACACACACACACATACTCTCAGTATACAGGCCTGCATATTAACATACTGACACACACACATACTCTCAGTATACACGCCTGCATATTAACATAGACACAAACATACTCTCAGTATACAAGACTGCATATTAACATACTGACACACAAACATACTCTCAGTATACAAGCCTGCATATTAACATACTGACACACAAACATACTCTCAGTATACAAGACTGCATATTAACATACTGACACACAAACATACTCTCAGTATACAGGCCTGCATATTAACATACTGACACACACAAACATACTCTCAGTATACAAGCCTGCATATTAACATACTGACACACAAACATACTCTCAGTATACAAGCCTGCATATTAACATACTGACACACAAACATACGCTCAGTATACAAGACTGCATATTAACATACAGACACACAAACATACTCTCAGTATACAAGCCTGCATATTAACATACTGACACACACAAACATACTCTCAGTATACAAGACTGCATATTAACATACTGACACACAAACATACTCTCAGTATACAAGCCTGCATATTAACATACAGACACACAAACATACTCTCAGTATACAAGCCTGCATATTAACATAGACACACACAAACATACTCTCAGTATACAAGACTGCATATTAACATACTGACACACAAACATACTCTCAGTATACAGGCCTGCATATTAACATAGACACAAACATACTCTCAGTATACAAGCCTGCATATTAACATACAGACACACAAACATACTCTCAGTATACAAGACTGCATATTAACATACAGACACACAAACATACTCTCAGTATACAAGCCTGCATATTAACATAGACACACACAAACATACTCTCAGTATACAAGACTGCATATTAACATACTGACACACAAACATACTCTCAGTATACAAGCCTGCATATTAACATAGACACACACAAACATACTCTCAGTATACAAGCCTGCATATTAACATACTGACACACAAACATACGCTCAGTATACAAGCCTGCATATTAACATACTGACACACACAAACATACTCTCAGTATACAAGCCTGCATATTAACATACTGACACACAAACATACTCTCAGTATACAGGCCTGCATATTAACATAGACACAAACATACTCTCAGTATACAAGCCTGCATATTAACATACAGACACACAAACATACTCTCAGTATACAAGCCTGCATATTAACATACTGACACACAAACATACTCTCAGTATACAGGCCTGCATATTAACATACAGACACACAAACATACTCTCAGTATACAAGCCTGCATATTAACATACAGACACACAAACATACTCTCAGTATACAATCCTGCATATTAACATACAGACACACAAACATACTCTCAGTATACAATCCTGTATATTAACATACTGACACACACAAACATACTCTCAGTATACAAGCCTGCATATTAACATACTGACACACACACACATACTCTCAGTATACAAGCCTGCATATTAACATACTGACACACACAAACATACTCTCAGTATACAAGCCTGCATATTAACATACTGACACACACAAACATACTCTCAGTATACAAGCCTGCATATTAACATACTGACACACACAAACATACTCTCAGTATACACGCCTGCATATTAACATACTGACACACACAAACATACGCTCAGTATACAAGCCTGCATATTAACATACTGACACACACAAACATACGCTCAGTATACAAGCCTGCATATTAGCATAGACACACAAACATACTCTCAGTATACAAGCCTGCATATTAACATACTGACACACACAGGCTCATTCTAGTGTACTGTATGCACTCTAGCATAAGCTAATACTCACTAGACACACACAGTACAGAGTAGTACACAGTATACTAACACATTTAGTCAGTGCGTGTGTGTGTGTTAGACTGGTTGTTATTCTATATTAGGATATCCAGATATCATCATCATCATCAGTGTTCATATTAGAAGACTTGGCAGGAGGGGGCAGCAAGCTGTGCTGCTGGATTGGAAAGTTTTCTAACTCATGAGAACTCAAGATGGCACAAACACACACACACACACACACATACAAGTTACAAACACACGCACATGAAGAAAAACAGAGCTTACAGTACACGTATGCGCACACACACACACCAGGACATTGCATCTTTCTGCTTCGCTAACACCATCATAAATCAATGGCAGCACAGTAATAGTGTTCATATCAGCAGCACCATCTGTTCTACAGAGGACACACACATTCCATCATGACTTGTACTGCAGTATTCTCTTGGTGGTCATTAGACCTTTGTCAAATAAGGCCCCTCTTGTAGTGTGTGTCTGTGTGTACCTATTTTACAGTGACTTTGTCACTGTCATGTTCGTTCCCTCCCTTGCCCTGGTCTCTCCCCGCATCATGTACCCCACATGTACACACTGTCCCCAGCACATTGTTTCATTGAAAAATACTGCACCAAACATCTTAGTTACATGTCAAATTGATGCTGCACCAAACATTTTAGTTACATGTAAAATTGATGCTGCACCAAACATCTTAGTTACATGTAAAATTGATGCTGCACCAAACATTTTAGTTACATGTAAAATTGATGCTGCACCAAACATTTTAGTTACATGTAAAATTGATGCTGCACCAAACATCTTAGTTACATGTAAAATTGATGCTGCACCAAACATCTTAGTTAGATGTAAAATTGATGCTGCACCAAACATCTTAGTTAGATGTAAAATTGATGCTGCACCAAACATCTTAGTTACATGTAAAATTGATGCTGCACCAAACATTTTAGTTACATGTAAAATTGATGCTGCACCAAACATTTTAGTTACATGTAAAATTGATGCTGCACCAAACATCTTAGTTACATGTAAAATTGATGCTGCACCAAACATTTTAGTTACATGTAAAATTGATGCTGCACCAAACATTTTAGTTAGATGTAAAATTGATGCTGCACCAAACATCTTAGTTAGATGTAAAATTGATGCTGCACCAAACATTTTAGTTACATGTCAAATTGATGCTGCACCAAACATCTTAGTTACATGTAAAATTGATGCTGCACCAAACATCTTAGTTAGATGTAAAATTGATGCTGCACCAAACATTTTAGTTACATGTCAAATTGATGCTGCACCAAACATTTTAGTTACATGTCAAATTGATGCTGCACCAAACATCTTAGTTACATGTAAAATTGATGCTGCACCAAACATTTTAGTTACATGTCAAATTGATGCTGCACCAAACATCTTAGTTACATGTAAAATTGATGCTGCACCAAACATCTTAGTTACATGTAAAATTGATGCTGCACCAAACATTTTAGTTACATGTAAAATTGATGCTGCACCAAACATCTTAGTTACATGTAAAATTGATGCTGCACCAAACATCTTAGTTAGATGTAAAATTGATGCTGCACCAAACATCTTAGTTAGATGTAAAATTGATGCTGCACCAAACATTTTAGATGTAAAATTGATGCTGCACCAAACATCTTAGTTACATGTAAAATTGATGCTGCACCAAACATCTTAGTTAGATGTAAAATTGATGCTGCACCAAACATCTTAGTTAGATGTAAAATTGATGCTGCACCAAACATTTTAGATGTAAAATTGCACGACTAAGATCTCTTCGACAAAATGAATGACAGATTTCTTGGAATAATTCAGACTATTTTGAGGAAGTATATCCTGGCTACGGCATGTCAAAATGGACAAACAGTACTATTTCTGCTTTTTCCTCCTTTTTCAAGCATAGGTCTTTCAAGGCAGTATGCGAGCACACTCGTTTGGTTCAGCTAGCCGTGTTCAGCTAGCCGTGTTCGGCTAGGCATCAGCTGAACTGAAGCATGCTGACCCCTTTAGCAGGAACCACATGCTCTCTTTTCTCTCTCTCTGGGGTTAGAGTTTGGAGGATGTGGAGTGAAGTCCTCTCCTCTGTCATTCTCGTTCTCTTTATTCGGTCTCTTCTAATCCCTTGCTGGTTGTCTGTCTTTATTCTGATCCCTTGCTGGTGGTCTGTCTTTATTCTCATCCCTTGCTGGTGGTCTGTCTTTATTCTCATCCCTTGCTGGTGGTCTGTCTTTATTCTCATCCCTTGCTGGTGGTCTGTCTTTATTCTCATCCCTTGCTGGTGGTCTGTCTTTATTCTCATCCCTTGCTGGTGGTCTGTCTTTATTCTCATCCCTTGCTGGTGGTCTGTCTTTATACTCATCCCTTGCTGGTGGTCTGTCTTTATTCTCATCCCTTGCTGGTGGTCTGTCTTTATTCTCATCCCTTGCTGGTGGTCTGTCTTTATACTCATCCCTTGCTGGTTGTCTTTCGATCAAAGGATATTTACAAGAGAGATTGAGTTTGAGAGACTAGGAGTTTTGTGCGCACATGAGTGTGAGTGGGGGGAGCTGTTTTTCTTTCCTCTGAGACTTAATCACACTTCCCTCTCAGTATGGGGTACCACCTCCTCCATCACGCGAAGCTGTCAAATAGGAAGAATAGTACTTTATTTTTATATCCATCCGTTACTACAGAAACCTTCTTCTCTGTTGTCAACAGGCAGGCCACAGACACACGCACACAGACGCACGCACGCACGCACACAGACACACACACAGACACACCACTCCAAGTGCAGCACTACCTAGAGTTATCTATGGTTAAGAGCATTGCTGAAAGCAGTAACTATCTATATCCATGGCTCCATATCTGTGTTGCCCAGTCTGGGATTAGAATCAGCAGTCTTACAGCTACAGTACAGGGTTTATTTATTATTAACTCGCCTCACTGTATCTCTCCTCTCTCCAAATATTTATATGGAAATGGAGGGTGTGTGAAAAAGGAGAGGGGAGAGAATAAAATGAGAGATGGAGAGAAAGAGATACATTTAGAGACAAAGAGAGAGAGAGATCTTAGTGGTGTTAAATATTGAAGACCTTTGTCTTGTTGTGTTGCATGGTTATGTAACAGCTGTGTGTGTGTGTGTGACACACAGGGATCTGAAAGGGAATCACCTACCGGACCTTCTCCATCTATCCTTCTCTCCTTTCCTCCATCTCTCCCTCTCTTCTCCACAGAAGCATACCTCATTAAGTCAAAACAGACATCCTGTTTTTCCTCCTATTTGTTTTAATGAGACCCTCCATTCCTCAGTCTTCATAGATCTAGAATAGTCAGCTTGAGGCCCTACGGAGCTCAGTCACCCCACTTCACTGCAGCCCGCTCCATACGCTGCACACACAGTGGTGTTGGTATTCCACAGACCATGGCCTAAACCCCTGCAGAGGATTGTTGTGTACAGACCGAGCCATTACACAGCATGGGCCTCACACTCATAGACTAGAGATAGGGGGGTACAAGAGTGGCAGACAGTCAGACTCACCACACACACAAATATTAATGAATGATACAAACACCTCAAACACACAAAGGAGTCTCATTTGCAAGCTGTACTTGCAGGGGAATGGAAAATGAGACCCCTTTTGTGTGTTTGAGGAATTTGCATGATTCATTAATATTTCTGTGTCTGTGGTATGTTTGTGCGTGCGTGCGTGCGTGTGAGAATGTGTGTACTTGAGTACGATGGTACAAGAATACTACTGCTAATACTGCAACAGTTGATGCTGCACACACTCTCTCGGAGACAGACTTGTCCTGGTTTTTCCTCAGACCCACAATAACAGCTGGGTGTTAGAAGCTGCTAGGTTTCTCCCTTCCACTAATGGAATTGAGAAAGTGGAAATATGTTCTGCAGGGAGATAAGTGGTGTGATGATACTGTCTGTTTTCATTGGCTTGATAAAAGAGCTTGAAGTGAATATTATTCTGGGAAATGTGGAAGATTGGCATGTCTTCGTTTGAGACACCTCCCGCGCGCACACTTGATATGATTGACTTGGTGTCTTTGATAGTGGATTCCTGAGAGGTGGAACTTCAATGAAAAAATTACAGCTTAGCAGGTCTCATTGAACAGAATCGGTTAGCAAAACCGTGTGTGTGTGTGGCTGACAAGACCAAACTGCATCACTGATCTATTTATCAGAAGGGCTCTTACAGGGTACTGTACATCAGTGGTAGGAGCTTAGAGACGCACTTAAACTGATAACTAACTCTGTCTGTCTCTCTCACCCTCTCATTATCTCACTCTCCCTCTCTTGCCCCTGCTCTCTCTCTCTCTCTCTCCCTCTCTTGCCCCTGCTCTCTCTCTCCCTCTCTTGCCCCTGCTCTCTCTCTCTCTCTCCCTCTCTTGCCCCTGCTCTCTCTCTCCCTCTCTTGCCCCTGCTCTCTCTCTCTCTCTCCCTCTCTTGCCCCTGCTCTCTCTCTCGCTCTCCCTCTCTTGCCCCTGCTCTCTCTCTCACTCTCCCTCTCTTGCCCCTGCTCTCTCTCTCTCTCTCCCTCTCTTGCCCCTGCTCTCTCTCTCACTCTCCCTCTCTTGCCCCTGCTCTCTCTCACTCTCCCTCTCTTGCCCCTGCTCTCTCTCTCGCTCTCCCTCTCTTGCCCCTGCTCTCTCTCTCACTCTCCCTCTCTTGCCCCTGCTCTCTCTCTCTCACTCTCCCTCTCTTGCCCCTGCTCTCTCTCTCACTCTCCCTCTCTTGCCCCTGCTCTCTCTCTCTCTCTCCCTCTCTTGCCCCTGCTCTCTCTCTCTCTCTCCCTCTCTTGCCCCTGCTCTCTCTCTCGCTCTCCCTCTCTTGCCCCTGCTCTCTCTCTCACTCTCCCTCTCTTGCCCCTGCTCTCTCTCTCTCCCTCTCTTGCCCCTGCTCTCACTCTCCCTCTCTTGCCCCTGCTCTCTCTCTCTCACTCTCCCTCTCTTGCCCCTGCTCTCTCTCTCACTCTCCCTCATAGTGGTGGAACGTGGAGAAAGGAGAGGCCCTCCAGACCTTCTACCCGACAGGAACCAATCTGAAAAGGATCCACGTGTCACCTGACTTCTCCACCTTCGTCACCATCGACAATATCGGAATCCTCTACATCCTGAAGAAGGTGGAATGAGAGGGAGGCATAGCTCATTAGTCTAAAGTGGTTTCCTTATAGCGCATTAGTCTAAAGTGGTTTCCTTATAGCGCATTAGTCTAAAGTGGTTTCCTTATAGCGCATTAGTCTAAAGTGGTTTCCTTATAGCGCATTAGTCTAAAGTGGTTTCCTTATAGCGCATTAGTCTAAAGGGGGCGTAACTCAATAATGGAAATAGTTCTCGTCTCCTCTCCTTGCATTGATCTGAAAGAGCCAGACAGGTGAGAGCCAATGTCCGTTAGTCATCTGCCATGTTGCTTTAGCCTGCGTTCTCAGATCAGAGTAGGTGAAGAACAGGAGATCTGCTAAAGGAAAAAATCCATCATTTCTACTGCTCTGCCTTCTTCAGCATGCCATAACAGTCAAAACAATCACAACATGTACTATTATGCTTTTCTTATTGTATCAGGGGACCATAGACAAAAGGGATTTTGATTCTTTCTGCACCGGGGTAAATTGCATACAATATGGAGAGATTTTTCTATGCTCTTTTTAACTAGGAAAATCTATAATATAATGAAATGCACCAGCATTATCTGTTGTGATTCTACAGTGATGTTGTCAAACACAGTGAATTGGTTTTGTATATCTAAGTGCCCAATGAGTCTTTGGCTTTGTCGATGTCGTGGCACTCTGCAAATGGTCATGATTGTGTTCTGTCGTCTTAAACAAAGTACATGTATTTTTCCCTGTGAAGTTCGGGCGGCAGGGAGCCTAGCGATTAAGAGCGTTGGGCCAGTAACCTAAAGGTTGCTGGTTCGAATCTCTGAGCCGACTGGGTGAAAAATCTCTCTATGCCCTTCAGCAACGCACTTAACACTAATTGCTCTTGTAAGTCGCTCTGGATAAGAGCGTCTGTTGACTAAAATGTACAAATGTAACGGTCTAAACCTGTGTATTTGGACTAACTAAAGCCTTAAAGATGGAGTCCGCAGTATGGGGAAGCCTCCCCACCACTGTTTTTTTAAAAATTTAAACCTTGACTTAAGGCATTTGTCAGAAAAGCATCTGTCGACTATGTTTACTATCAAGTTCAATACTGTTCAGGACATTTTATACACTAATTGTATCAATAGAGCCTGTTTTTTTTTGTACAAGTCCTTTTTTTATTGTATATATCTTGCTTTCATACATATAGTTTTCTTATTACTACTGAGCCACGCTCTAGTGAGCGTTGTAGGAAGGCACTATGATTTTTCTCTTGTGGTCTGTATCAAGGACATGGCCTTGTTCCAATACTTTGCCTTGTTCCAATACTTCCTTCCTTGCTTCCTTCCTTCCATCGTTGCGTGACGTCATCTCTGATCTGACACTATTGAATAGCTGACCGATTGCTTCCACTTCATGGCTGACAATCTAGAGTCATTTAAAATCTGTGATTATTGAAGGGAAGGCTGTGATTTCAAAGTATTCAATCTGGGCCTTGTTTTTGATGTCAGAACATGTGCTCTTACCTATTGGTGCTTTGAACTCAGTGTGCAAGTAAATCATCAGAGGAGGTCTCTCCCTGTCAATCAAATCTGTGAAGTCTTGAGGTGATCTCAGGACATGAATACTGTTATGGTAAAGTGCTTGTGTGTGGTCTGTAATGTATAATACCTTAGAGAATAAAACATTCTATGACAGCAGGTGGCTTACATACTCCTCTTAATTTATCATTCAATAATTTGATGTTCACTGTCCAGAGCATAGGGTAGTATTTGATCTACACTGAACAAAAAAACGCAACATGTAAAGTCTTGGTCCCATGTTTCATGAGCTGAAATAAAACATTCCTGAAATTTTCCATACGCACAAAAAACCTTATTTCTTTAACAAATTTGTTTACATCCTTTTTAGTGACCATTTCTCCTTTGCCGAGATGATCCACCTACCTGACAGCTGTGGCATATCAAGAAGCTGATTAAACAGCCTAATCATTACATATAAGGCCATTCTACAATGTGCAGTTTTGTCACACAACAAAATGCCACAGATGTCTCAAGTTGAGGGAGGTTGCAATTGGCATGCTGACTGCAGGAATGTCCATCAGAGCTATTGCCAGAGAATTGGATGTTCATTTCTCTACCATAAGCTGCCTCCAACGTTGTTTTAGAGAATTTGGCAGTACGTCCAACCGGCCTCACAACCTCAGACCACGTGTAACCACGCCAGCCCAGGACCTCCACATCTGGCTTCTTCATCTGCGGAATCATCTGAGATCAGCCACCCAGACAGCTGATGAAACTGTGGGTTTTGCACAATCAAATAATTTCTGCACAAACTGTCAAACGTCTTAGAGAGGCTCATCAGTGTGCTCGTCGTCCTCACCAGGGTCTTGACCTGACTGCAGTTCAGCGTCGTAACTGACTTCAGTGGGCAAATGCTCACCTTCGATGGTCACTGGCACGCTGGAGAAGTGGGTTCTTCACGGATGAATACCGGTTTCCACTGTACCGGGCAGATAGCAGCGTGTATGGCGTTGTGTGGCTGAGCGGTTTGCTGATGTCAACATTGTGAACAGAGTGCCCCATGGTAGTGGTGGGGTTATGGTCTGACCAGACATAAGCTACGGACAACGAACACAATTGCATTTTATCGATGGAAATTTGAATACACAGAGATACCGTGACGAGATCCTGAGGCCCATTGTCGTGCCATTCATCACCCGTCATCACCTTGTTACAGCATGATAATGCACGGCCCCACATCGCAAGGATCTGTACACAATAACTGGAAGCTGAAAATGTCCCAGTTCTTCCATACTCACCAGACATGTCACCCATGATGCATTTTTAGGATGCTCTGGATCGACGTGTATGACGGCGTGTTCCAGTTCCCGCCAATATCCAGCAACTTTGCACAGCTATTAAGAGGAGTGGGACAACATTCCACAGGCCGCAATTAACAGCCTGATCAACTCTGTGTGAAGATGTGTCACGCTGCATGAGGCAAATGGTGATCACACCAGATACTGACTGGCTTTCTGATCTACGCCACTACTGTTTTTTTTAAGGTATCTGTGACCAATGTGAAAGTCATGTGAAATCCATAGATTAGGGTCTAATTTATTTATTTCAATTGACTGATTTCATTACATAAACTGTAACTCGGTAAAATCTTTGAAATTGTTGATGTTTGTGTTTAATGGATAAGAGAAGTTAGATCTGAAGCAGTTTGATGATGATGATGTGTAGACTAGCCATATAGTGTGTGTGTGTGTGTCAGAGAGGAGATGCTGCTGACTGTAGAGGCTGCATGGCTGTCAGTGTTAGCTCCTCCAGGGAGGGAGTGCTGGGTTAGCTAGCTGCTGACACAACGTTGGTCACGCTCCGTCTGCTCCTGACACATCCTTCTGACAGACCGCTGATGGGGCCGACAAGCCCAACATACCACGCTGCCTGTCTCCTTATCCCACGCTGCCTGTCTCCTTATCCCACGCTGCCTGTCTCCTTATACCACGCTGCCTGTCTCCTTATCTCACTGCCTGTCTCCTTATCTCACTGCCTGTCTCCTTATCCCACGCTGCCTGTCTCCTTATCCCACGCTGCCTGTCTCCTTATACCACGCTGCCTGTCTCCTTATCCCACGCTGCCTGTGTCCTTATACCACGCTGCCTGTCTCCTTATCCCACGCTGCCTGTCTCCTTATCCCACGCTGCCTGTCTCCTTATACCACGCTGCCTGTCTCCTTATCCCACGCTGCCTGTCTCCTTATACCACGCTGCCTGTCTCCTTATCCCACGCTGCCTGTCTCCTTATCCCACGCTGCCTGTGTCCTTACTACCCACGCTGCCTGGTCTCCTTATCCCACGCTGCCTGTCTCCTTATCCACGCTGCCTGTCTCCTTATCCCACGCTGCCTGTCTCCTTATCCCACGCTGCCTGTCTCCTTATCCCACGCTGCCTGTCTCCTTATCCCACGCTGCCTGTCTCCTTATACCACGCTGCCTGTCTCCTTATCCCACGCTGCCTGTCTCCTTATCCCACGCTGCCTGGCTCCTTATCCCACGCTGCCTGGCTCCTTATCCCACGCTGCCTGGCTCCTTATCCCACGCTGCCTGTCTCCTTATCCCACGCTGCCTGTCTCCTTATCCCACTCTGCCTGTGTCCTTATCCCACGCTGCCTGCCTCCTTATACCACGCTGCCTGTCTCCTTATCCCACGCTGCCTGTCTCCTTATCCCACGCTGCCTGTCTCCTTATCCCACGCTGCCTGTCTCCTTATACCACGCTGCCTGTCTCCTTATACCACGCTGCCTGTCGCCTTATACCACGCTGCCTGTCGCCTTATACCACGCTGCCTGTCTCCTTATCCCACGCTGCCTGTCTCCTTATCCCACGCTGCCTGTCTCCTTATCCCACGCTGCCTGTCTCACCATGCTTCCTCTCTCTCTGTATCCCTCTGTGTGTCAAAGCCCAACCGGTAAAGGCTGTGGATCTGGGAATGATTATGATGGTTGATTTATTTTATTATTTACTTTATTTATACAGGTTTTTTCTCATTGAGATAATATCTCTTTTCCAAGAGAGACCTGGTCCAATAGCAGCAGGGGGAACAACGTTTCAGACAAAACAACAATACACTAACACAATATTAAACAAAACTATAAACACACATACAATACAACACACATTTTACATTAAAAACACAAACATCTTGTCTAAAAACAGCTGGCCTAAAAACAATTACACTCTTCTATGATATATACATCGATCAAGTGTTTAAACTCCACCAACGAAACTAGATCATCACATTTTAAAATGTTCAGGAGAGAATTCCAGGACCACGGTGCTAAGTTGATGGATACTGATGGTTGAAACCTATAACCACTGAACACATATTTAGTCTGGATCGAACATCCAAAGCCCACTTTCAATTGGTTTGTTTGGACATTGTTAAAATAGAGAGAGTCTCATGAGAGTTTGTACCACCTTGTGGAGGTGTGTGTGTGTGTGTGTGTGTGTGTGTGTGTGTGTGTGTGTGTGTGTGTGTATTAAAATCCCTTCGTCCTGGGACCAGTGTGAAGTTCTCCAGTCTTTGTCAGTATCCTCAGTAAAAAGTCTTTGCACTCATTTTAATTAATCATTGTCTCTGGTTGAGTTAATTAAAACCAGCTGAAAGGCTTTGCATTCGCTCACAGAAGGAAACTGACGCCGGGTCTTTAAGGGCTAAGAGACTTGACAAAGGTCTTACTCATTAGGCACCAAAGCAAGAAGCCATACTGAAACAGGGAGGGACTATCTGAACTTCAATAGAAACGCTCATTTTCATTGTCCGTTGCAAAACGTTTTGCTTCGATGTGCTATAATGAATGCGATCCAGACCTATACGTCCCATCTCACACACAGGTCATTTATTTTTCTAATTTACTGGCCTAGTTAGCTTAGTTAGCGTTCACAATGATGGATCTAGGTCTTGGCTAATGCGTCAGGCACATTTCTAGACCTCCCTAGTTCCAGTGTAAAAGTGGCCCCAACTGGAGACTTGTTTTCCCAGAAGCCTTTGGGAGGGCTGGGCTGGAAGATTTCATTCAAGACATGTGAACTCCCTGGGTTCTGTCTGCGCAATACTTTAATTATGATGGATCTAGGTCTTGGCTAATGCATCAGGCACATTTTTAGACCTCCCTAGTTGTCTTCCCAGAAACCTTTGGGAGGGCTGGGCTGGAAGATTTCAGTCTTCTGTCTCATGTCTCCTCTGTGCTGCCTGCTGTCTCCTGTCTGCTGTCTCCTGTCTCCTCTCTGCTACCTGATGTGTTCTCTCTGCTGCCTGCTGTCTGCTGTCTGCTGTCTCCTGTCTGCTGTCTCCTGTCTCCTCTCTGCTACCTGCTGTGTTCTCTCTGCTGCCTGATGTCTCCTGTCTCCTCTCTGCTGCCTGCTGTCTCCTCTCTGCTGTCTCCTGTCTCCTCTCTGTTGCCTCCTTTCTCCTGTCTCCTCTCTGCTGCCTGCTGTCTCCTGTCTCCTCTCTGCTGTCTCCTGTCTCCTCTCTGCTGCCTCCTGTCTCCTCTCTGCTGCCTGCTGTCTCCTCTCTGCTGTCTCCTGTCTCCTCACTGCTGTCTCCTGTCTCCTCTCTGCTGCCTCCTCTCTGCTACCTGCTGTCTCCTCTACTGTCTGATGTCTCCTGTCTCCTCTCTGCTGCCTGCTGTCCCCTCTCTGCTGTCTCCTGTCTCCTCTCTGCTGCCTGCTGTCTCCTCTCTGCTGTCTCCTGTCTCCTCTCTGCTGTCTCCTGTCTCCTCTCTGCTGCCTGCTGTCTCCTCTCTGCTGTCTCCTGTCTCCTCTCTGCTGTCTCCTGTCTCCTCTCTGCTGTCTCCTGTCTCCTCACTGCTGTCTCCTGTCTCCTCTCTGCTGCCTCCTCTCTGCTACCTGCTGTCTCCTCTACTGTCTGATGTCTCCTGTCTCCTCTCTGCTGCCTGCTGTCCCTCTCTGCTGTCTCCTGTCTCCTCTCTGCTGTCTCCTGTCTCCTCTCTGTTGTCTCCTGTCTCCTCTCTGTTGTCTCCTGTCTGTCTCCTGTCTGCTGTCTCCTGTCTCCTCTCTGCTGCCTGCTGTCTCCTCTATTGTCTCCTGTCTGCTCAATACTTTTATTTTATTTTCTGTTTTCTTCACTTTCTTTTCATTATCTTCCCTCATGCATTTTTCAAGTGTTTTATATTTTTCAGCCGGGGGGTTGTTCAATAATGTGCGTGAGGATATTTGTGGGCACAGACAGACATACATACACACACACACACACACACACACACACACACACACACACACACACACACACACACACACACACACACAGAGAGGGTGAGAGGGTGCTGGGGGGACGGTGAACTGTAGGTTATGCAATATTGATTGGTTCCTCCACCATTGAGCCCTCTGGCCAAGCAGGGGAGCTGTCTGTCATACTTATCATGCATAGGGAGTGTGAGTGAGTGCATCTATATACTGTATGTGTGGGGAAAAACAATGATGGCGTCAGTTTGTGTGTGTAAACACAGGTCATTTATTTAAGGGCTAACGTGTACATGGCCCCGGGGTTGTAGAACTCCCTGTCTGGCACTGTGGCTGTGTTACCTGACTTACACCCCCCCCTCCACTGACCCTGCCAGGAAAGTGGTTCCTGCCACATCGGAGCACAGTCGCCACATTAACCCTCTCCCACCTGCTGACCACTGCTTCCTGTCAGACCTCTGAGCCCCTGCGCGTCCCCTTTCTCCCTCCCCTGACCTTGGCCGAACATTGGTTCCTGTCAGCTGTCCACGCTGCTGCCCTCCGCCTTTATTTCTCCCCCATGTCGAGCGAGGGATCGGGCTCCGGTCCAGACCGCGATCGCATGGGTCAACTTCCATTCCACTCCCTACTCCCTTCCCTTAGCCACCTAACCATTCACTCTGTGCCGATCTGAAGGAACCGGATAGGTGTATGTAATAAAGGGATATTATAGCCTAAATATAGTTAAGTAGATCTTGCTATCACATCCTACACAGTCCATTCAGATCTGTACACTTCAAAGGGGGTAGGAGACAAGGGAAGGTTGGTAGGGAGTATAGACTGAAATGGGAAGGGCCCAGAGAGAGCAGAAGCTCCAGTCACTCGTGCCTCACCTGGTTATAGCTAACCCAGCATGATGTCAGAGGCAATAACACACAAAGGGGACCTACAGATCAGGGTTATAGAGGGGGGCGGGGCAAGCTGATATGTCTGCCCCCTCCACCAATCTGGTTGTAGTGGAGTGGGTTCTAACTGGCTGTGGAGGAAAGTGACCCCTAGCCCCCAGCCTTTACCCCCTAAATATATGGACACAATGCCACTGATTGGCCAGTGCACACACCTGCCAGTCCAGGTCTCAATCAATTGGTGATTGATCACTTATCTTGCAGCTTTCATATGGGTGAAAAGACACCACAAAACCCTAGTCATAGACTGTTCTCTAGGTCTAGGTCCAAGAGGCTTCTAAACAGCTTCAACCCCCAACACATAAGACTCCTGAACATCTAATCAAATGTCTACCCAGACTATTTGCATTGTCCCCCCTCTTTTATGCTGCTGCTACTCTCTGTTATTATCTACGCATACGTCACTTTAATAACTCTACCTACATGTACATATTACCTTAACTAACCAGTGCCCCCGCACATTGACTCTGTACCGGTACCCCCTGTATATAGCCTCCACATTGACTCTGTACCGGTACCCCCTGTATATAGCCTCCACATTGACTCTGTACCGGTACCCCCTGTATATAGCCTCCACATTGACTCTGTACCGGTACCCCCTGTATATAGCCTCCACATTGACTCTGTACCGGTACCCCCTGTATATAGCCTCCACATTGACTCTGTACCGGTACCCCCTGTATATAGCCTCCACATTGACTCTGTGCCGGTACCCCCTGTATATAGCCTCCACATTGACTCTGTACCGGTACCCCCTGTATATAGCCTCCACATTGACTCTGTACCGGTACCCCCTGTATATAGCCTCCACATTGACTCTTTACCGGTACCCCCTGTATATAGCCTCCACATTGACTCTGTACCGGTACCCCCTGTATATAGCCTCCACATTGACTCTGTACCGGTACCCCCTGTATATAGCCTCCACATTGACTCTGTACCGGTACCCCCTGTATATAGCCTCGCTATTGTTATTTTACTGCTGCTCTTTTTCTTAACTGCATTGTTGGTAGGGGCTTGTAAGTAAGCATTTCATGGTAATACCTGTTGTATCCGGCGCATGTGACGAATAACAATTTGATTTGATGGCTTTCCAAACAGAGAAGAAAAGTAAGGATATGTGTGAGAATACAGGGATAAGGCTTTTTATCTGGCTAGTGGTGGATGAATCTCTCTCCCCCTGTCCAGGTGGATTCTGGGATGTTAATCCTCGCAGCTAGCAGCACAGTTTTGGCTGTGAGACGACGGACGGAAGTTGAGGCTGCTTCTTCCAGATAATACCTACACACGCACACACACACACACACACACACACACACACACACACACACACACACACACACACACACACACACACACACACACACACACACACACACACACACACACACACACAAATACACACGCACACAAATACACACGCACACACACACACAAACACACACACACACAAACACACACACACACACACACAAACACACACTCACTCAAACCAGAACAACCTGTCTCTTAATCTGTTTTGTACCCAAGAACAAGATTTGTCTAATCGTGACTGGTAAAGTAGAAGCCACAAAATTCAACACAAGCTTTAAAGCCCTATTTTCAGATTGACAGTCGGCCGCTTTTTTAGAGTGTTATGGCCTAGATATGGCACGTTGTGTTGCTACGGTGATCTGATTATAAGGTTGGGGCTGTGAGTGAATGTTTGCTTCTGTAAATCTCTTTAAGAGAGTTTAACAGTTTTTGTATATTTTCTTTCTCTCCAGACACATCTCAAGCCCATAGATTTAATATGACTCATACATCACATTATGTTAGCAAGTAAAGTCCCCTAAAGCTAGTAGAAGGATTTTTATAATGCGGATCCTGCTTTTGCCCCTCTAGATAGGAATTGCTTGCTGTTTGGGGTTTTAGGCTGGGTTGCTGTATAAGCACTTTGTGACATCTGCTGAAGTAAAAAGGTATTTATAAATACATTTGAATACACAAAGTGCCAGTCAATATCAATTAAAACATTACAGGGTGGAATGGGGAACCCCCTCAATCATCTCCAATTTGAATAGATTGAGTTAGACATGCTATGAAAATGCAGTGTACATTGTCATAAGTTCTCTGAGGAGAGATTTGGTTTGTCTCATTGGAAGGAAGGAAGGAATGGTCTCCCCATGTGTCTGTGTTTTTTATCCAACCCCCCCGATGCACACACACACACACACACACACACACACACACACATTAGGTTGGCGAGGCTGGAGCAGAGGGCAGGCCGAGGGCAGTCCCAATGAGCAGTTTAGGGACCTATGTTCCTTGCTCAAGGGAAAAGTGTGGGAAATGATGTCATCAATATGATATTAGATATACATACAGGCTAGTCTACTATACGACTATGAGTTAGAGGTTGAGGTGTCTAAATGGGTTTCCACTTTGTGTCATTTGTAGACAAAAAAACAAATGAGAGTGTGTGTTTTAACACATTTGTGAGGAAAAGAACGCAGGGTTTACTTGCATGATCTCTCTGGCACCATTTAACATAACATTCCCTGTCTGCCACCAGTAGTGCTTCTGCTGCTCAACTCAAACTTAGTGTGACACATTCAGAGCAGTGGCATTGCTCTGGAGAGAAGTTGCCTCTATCCACAGATCTAGGATCAGATTAAATAACTCCCAATCTTAGCCTTAACCATTAGAGGATTGAAGTATCCTATGACACTGGGTCAGTGATTGGCGGCACAGCTGAAACCTGTTTCCCTGTTGGTTTTGTAATATGTGTGATGTGATTTGTTTATAACGTGTCATGGTTAGAGCAGTGTGATTTTCAGGGTCTTTCTTGGACTTCATTTTAATGTCAAATGTTTGTTAGTCATTTTTGGGGGGGATTAATTATTCATTTAACTTTCATGACTTCAAAGCTGGATTTGATCCACAACCATTTTCCAAGTGTGCTGAGAGATCCACTACCCACTTACTTTGACCACACAGCATCCTTTCAACCTCCAATGCAATACTGCCTCTCACCCAACATGTTGCATCATGACCTGTATTCCTATACTGGAAATCTGCTCTTCATTCGGCCACTGCTATAGTAGCCTACTGCTACATATAACTAGTAGTGAGTCCATGCTTACGATACAAGTTTAGTACTAACTTAACTTCATGCTGTTGATTCTCCCTCTTATTAAATGCACTTTTGAAGTCCCTGTAGGTAAGAACGAATGCCATGAATTTAAAGTGTGGATCAGTAGAATGTAAATGGAACTATAAGTCCAAACTATTTTTGCTGTCTTACAGTGTCACGGGAGATATAAGCAGCTTGGTCTGCTGTGGTCTTTCCTCTCTAATGTGACTGTTGAGGAGTACAGAACAGCTTCTTGCAATACTAATCTGACTGGGTTTAGAGATCTGTCATAGCAGGTCTAGTCTGCTGAAGCCCTTATGAGGGTTGTGTCAGTATTAGTTCTCTATAGTTACATGTTCCTCTACTTCCTGAATTGGTCTGTTGAGCGTTACTAAGTGCATGGCTGTCTCTGTATTCAAACCACACAATTGTTTGGCAAGGCAACGCCATCTTGACCAATACAGAAACAGAGAAACAGACTTACACCCAAGCTTACATGACCTTAAGCGGGTATAACACATACAGTTGAAGTCAGAAGTTTACATACCAAATACATTTAAACTCAGTTTTTCACAATTCCTGACATTTAATCCTAGTACAAATTCCCTGTTTTATGTCAGTTAGGATCACCACTTTATTTTAAGAATGTGAAATGTCAGAATAATTGTAGAGTGATTTATTTCAGCTTTTATTTCTTTCATCACATTCCCAGTGGGTCAGAAGTTTACATACACTCAATTAGCATTTGGTAGCATTGCCTTTAAATTGTTTAACTTGGGTCAAACGTTTCGGGTAGCCTTCCACAAGCTTCCCACAATAAGTTGGGTGAATTTTGGCCCATTCCTCCTGGCAGAGCTGGTGTAACGGAGTCAGGTTTGTAGGCATCCTTGCTCGCACGGTTGGGATGGTGTTCCTCGGCTTAGAAGCCTCCCCCTTTTTCCTCTAAACATATCGATGGTCATTACGGCCAAACAGTTCTATTTTTGTTTCATCAGACCAGTGGACATTTCTCCAAAAAGTACGATCTTTTTCCCCATGTGCAGTTGCAAACCGTAGTCTAGCTTCTTATGGCGGTTTTTGAGCAGTGGCTTCTTCCTTGCTGAGCGGCCTTTCAGGTTAAGTCAATATAGGACTCGTTTTACTGTGGATATAGATACTTTTGTACCGGTTTCCTCCAGCATCTTCACAAGGTCCTTTGCTGTTGTGCTGGGATTGATTTGCACTTTTCGCACCAAAGTACGTTCATCTCTAGGAGACAGAACGCGTCTCCTTCCTGAGCAGTATGACGGCTGCGTGGTCCCATGGTGTTTATACTTGCGTACTATTGTTCGTACAGATGAACGTGGTACCTTCAGGCGTTTGGAAATTGTTCCCAAGGATGAACCAGACTTGTGGAGGTTTTGGCTGATTTCTTTAGATTTACCGATGATGTTAAGCAAAGAGGCACTGAGTTTGAAGGTAGGCCTTGAAATACATCCACAGGTACACCTCCAATTGACTCAAATGATGTCAATTAGCCTATCAGAAGCTTCTAAAGCCATGACATCATTTTCTGGAATTTTACAAGCTACTTAAAGGAACAGTCAACTTAGTGTATGTAAACTTCTGACCCACTGGAATTGTGATACAGTGAATTATAAGTGAAATAATCTGAATGTAAATAACTGTTGGGAAAATTACTTGTGTCATGCACAAAGTAGATGTCTTAACCGACTTGCCAAAACTATTGTTTGTTAACAAGAAATTTGTGGAGTGGTTGAAAAACTAGTTTTAATGACTCCAACCTGAGCGTATGTAAACTTCCGACTTCAACTGTAGATGTATCTCTATGGATGTCCCATTGCTGTGATTTCTGGACCCCGGTGTCGACCATGGGGCCACGTTCCAACTCTAGGTTGGAGGCCTTACTTTGGCACAATCCGAGGCGCTGGTTTGATTATGTAAAGCCTGAGAGCGTGTTCTTGTCTTAGCCAGGACTCTGAAGCCCTGGAGGCAGACAGGCAGGTCAGGGTCATTTCCTGGGGGCAGAAGGATGACATCTGGCCAGAGAGAGAGGGATGAATTTGTTATGTTTTCTGGCCTGTTCTGTTCTGGCCCACCTCAGTGTATCCCCTCTACCCTCTGAAAGAGTGGCTGGCTGCCAGATTGTGTACAGTGTGTGTGTCTGTGCCTGTCTGTACGTGGGTGTATGCCAGGCAGCACCATCCTGCGAGGACTTGGCACACTCATCACAGTCAGAGCAGGTCCAGTCTGAACAGGTCACACAACACCCGGGTCCAGATAAGTTGTAATGTCAGGTGCACCAGTACAGTGAAATGTCTTTCTTGCAGCTCTAACCCCAACAATGCAGTAATCAATAACAATGTTTTACTAAAAATAACAAGATAGAACAAAAACAATAAGAACTAAGACAAGCTGTGAGCGTGTTTAATTCTAATTTCACTAATTGTGAGGTAATATGAATGCAGTACTTGTGTGCCTATGTGTGTGCATGTGCACGGGCGTGTGTGTGTTCCTCCGCATTTTATTGTTTGTTAATTACAATATACTACTGTGTGTAGCTGCAAATAGCAGGTGCTGTTGATGACTCAGTAAAAACATGTTTTGGACTGTGTTCAGTCAGTAGTTTACCAAATGAAGCACATTGTTATTACGTCAAACACTTTGGCTAACCTGACTGTCAATGTTGTCACATCTAATTCTCTCCTGTTCTCTCTCTCTACCTCCCCAGTACACAAAGCTCTACCGCTGTATCCTTTGTGTGAATTAGTGGCGCGTTGCCAGGTTTGTAAATATGCTGGAAATGTTCCAGGGAATATGCTGGAAATGGACACAGGATGTTGTGTGGTGGTGTTTTTCGGGAAGGTTTATTCGTTGGAAGAGGTCCGTAATTCAGCGAACCTTGTTTCCAGGTTTTAATGAATGAATGTGAATGAATGAATGCGAGATCTCATTACATAAACACATATCCTCAGCTGCCTAGTTTAGTCGTCGATGGCCGCCAGGTACACACGCCATCTGGGACGTTGGCCCTGTCGCACCGCCTATCAGAGGGAAGATATCCCTCTCTCCATCTGTCTGACTCTCTCTTTCAATAGCCTAAATACTGAATGTCTGTCTCTTGTCTTTTCCTGTCCTTCTCTTTCACCCTTCCAGATGTTCTACTGTAGATCTCTCTCCTTTTCTCCCTACATCTCTCTCTCTATCCCCATCTCACTCCCCTCACCGTCTCTCCTTTTCTCCCTACATCTCACTCCCCTCCCCGTCTCTCCTTTTCTCCCTACATCTCTCTCTCTATCCCCATCTCACTCCCCTCCCCGTCTCTCCTTTTCTCCCTACATCTCTCTCTCTATCCCCATCTCACTCCCCTCACCATCTCTCCTTTTCTCCCTACATCTCTCTCTCTATCCCCATCTCACTCCCCTCACCATCTCTCCTTTTCTCCCTACATCTCTCTCTCTATCCCCATCTCACTCCCCTCCCCGTCTCTCCTTTTCTCCCTACATCTCTCTCTCTATCCCCATCTCACTCCCCTCCCCGTCTCTCCTTTTCTCCCTACATCTCTCTCTCTATCCCCATCTCACTCCCCTCACCATCTCTCCTTTTCTCCCTACATCTCTCTCTCTATCCCCATCTCACTCCCCGTCTCTCCTTTTCTCCCTACATCTCTCTCTCTATCCCCATCTCACTCCCCTCCCCATCTCTCCTTTTCTCCCTACATCTCTCTCTCTATCCCCATCTCACTCCCCTCCCCGTCTCTCCTTTTCTCCCTACATCTCTCTCTCTATCCCCATCTCACTCCCCTCCCCGTCTCTCCTTTTCTCCCTACATCTCTCTCTCTATCCCCATCTCACTCCCCTCGCCATCTCTCCTTTTCTCCCTACATCTCTCTCTCTATCCCCATCTCACTCCCCTCACCATCTCTCCTTTTCTCCCTACATCTCTGTCTCTATCCCCATCTCACTCCCCTCACCATCTCTCCTTTTCTCCCTACATCTCTCTCTCTATCCCCATCTCACTCCCCTCCCCATCTCTCCTTTTCTCCCTACATCTCTCTCTCTATCCCCATCTCACTCCCCTCGCCATCTCTCCTTTTCTCCCTACATCTCTCTCTCTATCCCCATCTCACTCCCCTCGCCATCTCTCCTTTTCTCCCTACATCTCTCTCTCTATCCCCATCTCACTCCCCTCACCATCTCTCCTTTTCTCCCTACATCTCTCTCTCTATCCCCATCTCTCCTTTTCTCCCTACATCTCTCTCTCTATCCCCATCTCACTCCCCTCCCCATCTCTCCTTTTCTCCCTACATCTCTCTCTCTATCCCCATCTCACTCCCCTCCCCGTCTCTCCTTTTCTCCCTACATCTCTCTCTCTATCCCCATCTCTCCTTTTCTCCCTACATCTCTCTCTCTATCCCCATCTCACTCCCCTCCCCATCTCTCCTTTTCTCCCTACATCTCTCTCTCTATCCCCATCTCTCCTTTTCTCCCTACATCTCTCTCTCTATCCCCATCTCACTCCCCTCCCCATCTCTCCTTTTCTCCCTACATCTCTCTCTCTATCCCCATCTCACTCCCCTCCCCGTCTCTCCTTTTCTCCCTACATCTCTCTCTCTATCCCCATCTCACTCCCCTCCCCGTCTCTCCTTTTCTCCCTACATCTCTCTCTCTATCCCCATCTCACTCCCCTCCCCATCTCTCCTTTTCTCCCTACATCTCTCTCTCTATCCCCATCTCACTCCCCTCACCATCTCTCCTTTTTCTCAGTAATGTCTTTGTGAACACACATTCTGTAGTAATGTCTCTTACACAAAACTAGCGCAGACGGCAAAGTGCAGTCAGTGAGAGAGAACCCTCTCCCCTCCCTATGCTTCCTCCAGAGATGTAGATAAATATTTCACACACTATGCCACTCTCCACCCTGCCCATAATATCTTCCCCCATCTAAGGTAAGAGAAGCCAGCTACTGCCCACCAGCTACTGCCCACCAATCGACAGCAGGAGCAAGAATCACAGAATCGACACTACCCACAGAAGCCAGTCTATAGCCCCAATCGTTGCCCTTGGTCTCATGCAGTATGGACCCAGATACCTTACCCAGAATGGCCCAGTAGCTATCTCAATTGAGTGCAGATTGTTGGTACCGATTGACTGCAGCATGTGGCCGACTCATTGCAGGGGTTTATGGTGTGGAACGAAACCTCACTCTGCCTTTGAACAGCTTGCTGTAAATGTTGATGGCCTTGGTTTTATGGGTCTCTAGCGCAGGCCTGCTGCTTCTGGGGGAGTTGGTGGTCTGAGTCTGGGTTTCTGGGGGAGTTGGTGGTTTGAGTCTGGGTTTCTGGGGGAGTTGGTGGTCTGGGTTTCTGGGGGAGTTGGTGGTCTGAGTCTGGGTTTCTGGGGGAGTTGGTGGTCTGAGGCCGGGTTTCTGGGGGAGTTGGTGGTTTGAGTCTGGGTTTCTGGGGGAGTTGGTGGTCTGAGTCTGGGTTTCTGGGGGAGTTGGTGGTTTGAGTCTGGGTTTCTGGGGGAGTTGGTGGTCTGAGGCCGGGTTTCTGGGGGAGTTGGTGGTTTGAGTCTGGGTTTCTGGGGGAGTTGGTGATCTGGGTATCTGGGTTTCTGGGGGAGTTGGTGGTCTGGGTTTCTGGGGGAGTTGGTGGTCTGAGTCTGGGTTTCTGGGGGAGTTGGTGGTCTGAGTCCGGGTTTCTGGGGGAGTTGGTGGTTTGAGTCTGGGTTTCTGGGGGAGTTGGTGGTTTGAGTCTGGGTGTCTTGTGGAAAGTCCTATGACAAATGTATGTGTAAAATCCGCAATACAAAGACACTTTGATTGATGCAGGTGTTTAATTGGTTTGAGGGTGTACATTGTGACTACGACACACTTCAGATGAGAGAACACTGTATGCTTACTGTTTCTCTCACTGTTACTGTAGATCAGCTGGACCGTCTCTCCTCTTTTATTTATTGTATTTGTGTGATTAGATACATATTCACGTGGCCTAGACTAGAGAAAGCTTTATGGCATGCACTCCAAAGCATCCTCCTTATCTTGAAACCTGCTGGCTTCTGGGGCCTGTTCAGGAGAGTGCAAAGTTAAAGCCTATCGTGTCGTTGTGTAACTCTTCCTTACCGTAGCTTTTAGACAATATCCAACCTTTCCTCCCCATACCGTCTGGTCATCCCAAACACCAACACTGACAAATTCAATTGCATAAATACAATCCCTCAGGTCCTAGGCTTTAAAGTGTATTGTAGATAATAGTTTGTCAACCCCTGCATGGATGGACGTACTTCACCGGTAACACTTTACTTGACACCCAGTGTCATAACACATTATGACCTTGTCATAACCTGTCATAAGACTGTCATGACCCATATATTTACACCTGTTGTGACAAATATTGCGTTATTTTATGGCTGGTTATGACACCTACATAAGTGTCAAGAACTTTCCCTTTGTTTTAAAGTTTGTTTCTTAAATCCTTTGTTGTTGTAATGAATTCTTTACAGTCATGTTTTTTTCATCATATTTTAACTAACTTTCATGAGGCATTATGACCATCCTGTGTCACTTTATTTGGACTAAGAAAATAAACTTTGTAAGAAGCATTATGACCATCATAATCATATAAGCCAGATAGGCCTATCACGTACCTGCCCTTATATCAGTCATCTGTCAAAAAGAGTGTTACGACCATATTATAACAGGTTGACACGTTATGTAAAGTGTTGCCCCTTCACCTTTGTGTCTACAACAACCAAAATAATAATAACTATTGGGGTGGGATCACATTCATGAAATGTTTGTTGCAGTCATGTGTTTTTCCCCAAGACAGCTCTCAGTTCAATAGTACAGTATGTCAAACCAGCTTATTGTTCATTTCAATGAAATGCCTGGATTTTGACTGGCATTGGAACTGGTGGACTGTGGGGGGTGCTGCTCGGCCTGGAATCTTGTGGGGGTATGTCCATTTAAACGCAGGCGATTGGGCTGATGATATTTTATTAGATGAAATAGGATAAATGGTAAAGGATGGGTAATTAATCTGCAACAGTAAGCACATAACTAGTAACATCAAATTGCCTACAACATGGAATAGGACAAATAGGGCTGGAAACAGGAAACAGATGATAGACAAAATGTCAACCAGAAAAGTTATTAAATGAAAAAGTCAAACAAATGAAGAGGAGCACAGCACTTCCATTTCAAACACACATCCAGGTAAAGGGAAAAACAGGCAGGTGAGGCCATTTTATGGACGAGAGTAAGAGGGAAGTTCCGCCTTCTGTGGTGGACTGGAGACAGGAGGGAAGTGTATGGTGATTGGTTAAAAGCTAGTCCATCAGGAAGTGTGCATCTATAAAGAGCCTATTAAATGGATAGAGGGGCTGTTCCAGAACGTGGTGAAAATGTCAGCCATATGGGTCAGGGAGAAATCCAAACCAGTCTAATTGGAATGAATGGCAGAGGCATAATCCTGACTTTACTTATGTCTTAATTGGATTTTCATGGATGTGATATATCGGTGTAATAAAATTGTCAACCTAAAATAGTCATTTAATTATAAATACCGTGTATACCAATTCCCTCTATAAATAGCCTCTAAAATATATGTACACAGACCATACAACATCAGTATGTCTAAGTCCTATCATCAACTGATTCTATCCAGTGTATGTATGGCTGTGGATTGACTGCATCGTTTGATTGGAATGTTGGCAAATTGGCAGTTCATTTGAAAAGTTTATGGAATCATTCCTTTAAAACTGGATGGCTAACTAGCTAACCAAAAATACAGTGCAGATACATTCTTCAAATTCATTATTTTACACAATTACTTATTACAGCACTGGCAAACTATGGTTGACCTACTCCCTGACCAAAATGGCTGACCTTTATCCCATCATAAGAAGGTTCATGCCATTCTAGTTTTTTAATGACTAATTATATGGCTGCATCTCAATTGTATTTCCTTGATATTCGTCACATCCTCTCTGCTGCCTCCTTCTAAAAATTAATTGGAAGAGAAGGTACAAGGGGAGGAACCTCAGACCTCCTCCAATGCCTTTTTTAGGTGAGAGAGCCGACACGAGGAATCAATGAAATACAATTGAGACTCACTCCCCGACAAAAATCAGTACAAGTTGGAAAATTGAAGGAGTCAGAAAACATGGGACAAATGAAAAAGGACAATCTCAACCAGTACATTACAACCCAGTAAAGTATAGACCCAGAGACCAATGTTGATTAATGGTTGTACAAGTTGTGTTTATTCCATGTGATTTACAAGGATATAAATAATGACCAAAACGTACAAAATCTGTGCTGGAAGCCCAAGCCTATGTACATGAGTTAGTCAGCAGTGATGTCGTCACCCCCTGTCCCAACCCTCCCCAATACAATCTCTAGAACCATAGATTTTATTTTCAACTCTGACCTTTTCATTTTGGTACCTTGTTTCCAGTGCGATGTGCGGCAAATATTTGATTCCTTTATTTTTGTAAATGTTTTACTACATTACATGTATGAACAATGAGCTGGCAAAATATCTATGTACATTTAGAGAGGACTATGTATTCATCCAAAGAATACATAAATACTGTGGTAAAATATTACATCTGCTTGGAGTTATGAGTCTAGCCCCATGAGAAACAGATTGGTGTGTTGACCGGACACACCAATAATAATAATAATAATAATAATAATAGCTATTATTATTAATAATAAGGAGCCATCTGAAACATTCACTCTCAGTATAGAACTATTATGGTATTTTTTTAAAGGATGGCAATCATTCTCAAGCCCAGATTTTTTCATTTCAGCATATCATATAAAAATAATGTAACATTAAGACAAGAGTAGACAAGAATTGCACAAGAATAATCATAAGGTAATATAATACTCTCATATGAAACATTTAAAACGTCCGGCATCAATATGAATATTTCTTTAATTGGGATGGATGGCGTTTTGCTCAGGTAGGCGGAGCCATCCTTTGTGATGCCACTTGGCTCACCTGTTGCATGGTGGTCCGGCACGGCTAGTCCAATTCTATCCATATTATTGTATTATTGACCATTAAACAAAACTTAAACAATAGGAAAAGAGCCAACCAGAAGTCCTTTACCTCATCCCCATTCAAATACAGACAGTTGTCCGTTACAGTCCAGACCTTGGGTGACCGTGGTATAGAGTTCAAAGGTCAAGGTCCAATTGAATGCAGAACAGGGACTAGAGTTGTAGTTGTGGCTGCTTCAATGAAAGTCTACATTCACATATCTGACTGACATCTGTTACTAAGCAGTCCCTTAACTGTGTGTGTGTGTGTGTGTGTGTGTGTGTGTGTGTACACACAGATAGTCCATAGGTCCAATGTTTGTGGTTTGTGGGAAGATGTCCTTGTTTTGTAATCAACCTTAAACACCAAGTTCGTTAGAGAGTGTCCATGTTTTATTCCTTTGACACAGAGACAGAAGGGTCCACATTTGTAGTCCTTTTTGCATTGTGTGTGAGAGGGTCCATGTTTAAGGCTGGCTACATTCTTTGCATTCCACAGTAATAGACATGGGCGTCCGGCATTGCCCTGCGAATGAGATCACACCACTTATCCAGAGTCCCCAAACCTCGCCTCCTATCCACCGGCCCCGCCCCTCCCTCGTCACCAGTCAGTCCAAAATGGACTCCATGAGCCTCACAAGCCACAAGCTAAACCTTTTCAGCATTTCCCAACAAAACAAGTATAGAAAGAAAATGATGAATCTAATAATAACCTATTTTAAACAAATTCAATCTGGACACAGGTATAGCGTGTGGTTTATAAACTATTCCTTCCTGTGTCAAAGGTCAATTAGTCTCATATGTCTAAAAAAAATAATCTGCAGTAAAAATCAAAGACTGATATATGATTAAAACAGGAGTCTGTTGAACTAGCAACTTTTTTGTTGTTGAAAAGTAACATTTGCTACATCATCTCTCATAGCAGTCCATTATCCTCTCCAACTGGATGGAACTGATAAACAAATGTTCCCTCCACTTTCCTCTGGGTTGCCAGTACTGGACAACAAAATCCCCCAAAACATCAGCACGCAAACCTAGTGCTGGAGAATTGGCTTTGCTCTAAAAAACAACAAAGACAAAAAGACTGTTAGGGGTGGGGTTCTTAGCAGCATAATGGTCTAGATATTCTCATTCAGCTTGTCGAAGGGGTGAAGAGAGATAGAGAGACAAAAAAGAAAAGCGACGAGCGGAGGAACAGCAGTAGGAAGAGGAAAAAATGAGATATAACCAAATGGTTCCACCCCCCCAGTCAGGAAAACAAATAAGAGTGATTGACTGACCAACCAACTGGCTGCCTGCCTGACACATAAGAGAGGAGGGCTGACCATGGAAAATGTAAAAATAGAACTGACTTGCCCCCTACAGGTTTAGACAGAGAGGTGCACCATCACCCCAAGGGTAAAAGTTCATGCTCCGCCCCTGCAGGCAGGCTAAGGCGTCAACAGGACAAGGAAAGGGAGGGTGGGGAGAGAGCAAGAGAGAGGAGTGTGTGAGAGAGACACAGCGCCAAACGGCATCATGCAGAGGTTGCGGCGGATAACGGCGGAGCGGGCGGGGTGGGTTTTTCGGCCAGTGAGGTCACACACGTCGCCGCATAAGAGGGTTGCTCGTGCCGTGCAGCTCCGTTGGGGGGCCTCTAGAGGGCCAGCTCTCTGCAAGGCACACACACAGGAGTGGACAGGCGGGTGGTATACGCTATTAGAAAATAGTGGTCTCATACTTGGTGTTCGCTCCTCTCTTGGCCTCCTGCCCTGGTTCCACTATCCACGGCACGTTGGCATGACCTTTCTGCTCCATCGACGGCTGCTCCATCTGAGAGAGGGAGAAGGAGTGAGAGTAGGGAGAGAGGGGAAATAAAGAGAGAAGGAGAGAGAGGATGGAGAGAGAGGGTTGGTTAAACGTTGTCAGAGAAAAAGTGGGATAATAATACATGTCAGGAGAGAGGTCTGAGAGAACGCGAGAGGGAGAGAGGTCAGAGAACAGGAGAGAGAGGTCAGAGAGAGAGAGAGAGAGACAAAGGTCAGAGAGAGAGAGGTCAGAGAGAGAGAGAGAGAAAGGTCAGAGAGAGAGAGAGAGAGAGGTCTGAGAGAACGCGAGAGGGAGAGAGGTCAGAGAACAGGAGAGAGAGGTCAGAGAGAGAGAGAGAGAGACAAAGGTCAGAGAGAGAGAGGTCAGAGAGAGAGAGAGAGAAAGGTCAGAGAGAGAGAGAGGTCTGAGAGAACGCGAGAGGGAGAGAGGTCAGAGAACAGGAGAGAGAGAGGTCAGAGAGAGAGGAGAGAGAGAGAGGTCAGAGTGAGAGAGATAGGTCTGAGAGAGAGAGAGAGATAGGTCTGAGAGAACGAGAGTGGGAGAGAGGTCAGAGAGAGAGAGAGAGAGAGACAAAGGTCAGAGAGAGAGAGATCAGAGAGAGAGAGAGAAAGGTCAGAGAGAGAGAGAGAGAGAGAGGTCAGAGAGAGAGAGAGAGACAGAGAGAGAGAGAGGGAGGGAGGGGTCTGAGAGAACAGGAGAGAGAGTTATAGTGGAGAGGCACAATCAGACTTCCACACCAACACTTAAATATGGAGGCACTTGCTTTAGGTCTGAAAATATATTGTTGGCCTCATATCCATGTACGTATCACAATGTATTTTAATGAGTAAAGAAAAGAAAACAGTATAAAATATATAATATTACAAATAATCTCCATACTGTACTCTAACCTCACAGCATCTTCCCATTGCTGAAAATGACTTCAAGACCAAGCTATGCTCTTTCCCCCTCAAAAGTTAACTTTTCAACAACCAATCAAAATGCTCATTCTGGTTGCTTTCCTTCCACCACATTGGTCCGTGATAGACTAAAAGATGATTTGGGGAGTGGGTCCCTGCCTGTGAACACTGCAAAGCTGAAGCTGGAAGAATGTATGAACGCGCACACACACACACACACACACACGATCTGAGTGGAGTTGACAGAGGCAGGACCAACCACCGAGACAAACAAAATATCTTCTATAGAGTGATCAAAGTGTATGGAGACAAAACCAACAGAAAGAGCAGACAGTCAAGAGTAAGAAAGAAAGGAGAAGGGAGGAAGACCTGAAAGGGAACTTTGTGAGGGTGACGGAGGAGGAGTGGTGAAGGAGGAGGAAGAGGAGGGTGGAGAGGAGGCCGGTGGGGGGTGTATATGTGACCCAGCGACCAACGGCTAGAGGGGTACATGATGACCTATAGGGGGAGGAACACAGAGGTCACATAGAGGTCAAAGGGGGCCTGCTCGGCAACAGCACGGCAACGACACTGAAACCGTATGGTAACAGTTCGGTAACGCCATAGTAACACAACTGCAATGATGATAACACCAGGGACACACCAAAGGAACACTTCATGCAGGCAAAAGAACACACACACACACACACACACACACACAAGGATGCGGTAGAGAAAGGAGGACAAGACAGAGGAAGATTTAAAAACTAAGCCGTATCTGTCTTACCAGGAGAGAAGGAGGAGGAGAGGAGGAGAGTAGGAGAAGAGTAGGAGAGTAGGAGGAGAGAAGAGGAGAAGAGTAGGAGAGGAGGAGATAAGGAGGAGAGAAGGAGAGGAGGAGAAGAGTAGGAGAGGAGGAGATAAGGAGGAGAGAAGGAGAGGAGGAGAAGAGTAGGAGGAGGTGGAGAGAAGGAGGAGAGAAGGAGAGGAGATAAGGAGAGGAGGAGAAGAGTAGGAGAGGAGGAGAGAAGAGGAGAGGAGGAGAGAAGGAGGAGGAGAAGAGTAGGAGAGGAGGAGAGAAGGAGGAGAGAAGGAGAGGAGGAGAAGAGTAGGAGAGGAGGAGATAAGGAGAGGAGGAGAAGAGTAGGAGATGAGAAGGAGAGGAGGAGAAGAGTAGGAGGAGGTGGAGAGAAGGAGGAGAGAAGGAGAGGAGATAAGGAGAGGAGGAGAAGAGTAGGAGAGGAGGAGAGAAGAGGAGAGAAGGAGATAAGGAGGAGGAGAAGAGTAGGAGGAGGTGGAGAGAAGGAGGAGAGAAGGAGAGGAGGAGAAGAGTATGAGAGGAGGTGGAGAGAATGAGAGAAGGAGGAGGAACAGTGATCCACGGGTTTACACAGACATAGAAGTGCTGCAAAATAATGACTGTGAACAGCTGCTGGTGGGAATATTAAGTGAATCCTGCAGCATGCTTCACTGTAGTTCCCTCCGCAGTACTACACAGGCCATTAACTACATTACCCACACACACACAACACAAACACACGCGCACACACACATGCAGGCATATACTCAAAAGCATACACACAGCCTCACTTTCAAGGCAGGCGGTTAATGGTTAATGTAACAGCAGCGGAGTCATGCCATCGTCCATCATCTCTGTGAATGGCCTATGAATATGAACACGCACGCACGCACGCACGCACGCACACACACACACACAGATGAGACAGAGGGAAAGAAAACCTCACATCTCCAACCCACTAGATAAGACTATTACAATTTTAGATAGCAGCACTACTATGACTACATATATTATATGACCTCCAACAGCACAGAGAGAGTGACAAAGCTGTTCCCTGTCACTTTATCTGTCCCCTGACTCACCTCACCTGTCCCCTGACTCACCTCACCTGTCCCCTGACTCACCACACCTGTCCCCTGACTCACCACACCTGTCCCCTGACTCACTCTACCTGTCCCCTGACTCACTTTATCTGTCCCCTGACTCAATTCACCTGTCCCCTGACTCAATTCACCTGTCCCCTGACTCACGTTATCTGTCCCCTGACTCACGTTATCTGTCCCCTGACTCACTTTATCTGTCCCCTGACTCACTTTATCTGTCCCCTGACTCACGTTACCTGTCCCCTGACTCACGTTACCTGTCCCCTGACTCACTTTACCTGTCCCCTGACTCACGTTACCTGTCCCCTGACTCACGTTACCTGTCCCCTGACTCACCACACCTGTCCCCTGACTCACCACACCTGTCCCCTGACTCACTTTACCTGTCCCCTGACTCACGTTACCTGTCCCCTGACTCACCACACCTGTCCCCTGACTCACCACACCTGTCCCCTGACTCACCACACCTGTCCCCTGACTCACTTTACCTGTCCCCTGACTCACTTTACCTGTCCCCTGACTCACTTTACCTGTCCCCTGACTCACCACACCTGTCCCCTGACTCACCACACCTGTCCCCTGACTCACCTTACCTGTCCCCTGACTCACTTTACCTGTCCCCTGACTCACTTTACCTGTCCCCTGACTCACGTTACCTGTCCCCTGACTCACGTTACCTGTCCCCTGACTCACGTTACCTGTCCCCTGACTCACGTTATCTGTCCCCTGACTCACGTTATCTGTCCCCTGACTCACGTTATCTGTCCCCTGACTCACGTTATCTGTCCCCTGACTCACGTTATCTGTCCCCTGACTCACGTTACCTGTCACCTGACTCACGTTACCTGTCCCCTGACTCACTTTATCTGTCCCCTGACTCACTTTCTGGAAGGGGACATTAGTACTGTGTTCTGTACATGAGAGGCCAGCACAAATAGCACTTACCTCACTCATAGTTTGCTTCCCAAATGGCATCCTATTCCCTTTATAGTGCACTACGTTTGACCAGGGCCCATGCAATATATAGGGAATAGGGTGCCACATTTGGGCCGTGGCCATACTCATATAGCCCAGTAAATCCACATGGGAACACTATACAGAATAAGGCTTTAAGGCTCCAGTGGTGTACAGTGCATGTTTATGGGAAATCTAACTGTCCGTCTAGGTCTATTTTAGAACTCCAGGAACTGGAATCTAAGGGGAGGCTGAAAGACACTGTGGCTGGGGTAGATGGCTCTGGCAACGTCTACCTGCGTGGGACTGGGAGAGAGCCAACACTAATACACACACACACACACACACACACACACACACACACACACACACACACACACACACACACACACACACACACACACACACACACACACACACACACACACACACACACACACACACACACATTGTGAGAAGGGCTGGGCTCCACAGAGCTCTATGTAAACAGCCCTCATCAATCACCCAGGGCTGTAAGAGACTGCAGGGAGAGAAAGATAAAGTGGGTCTTTTACAGATCAAACATCCATCTACAACAGTGATGTAGTGGTCAGAAAATAGGTGGGTAAACTCTGATTGCCGGTCGCAGTGAAAAAAGTAACGCACGCTTCCTTTTCTTTCAATGCATTTTTCTGCAAAAGGTGGGTAAAATGTGTTTACTTTCACTTACCCTCTACTACACCTCCGACCTGCACCTCCACTACACCTCCGACCTGCACCTCCACTACACCTCCGACCTGCACCTCCACTACACCTCCGACCTACACCTCCGACCTACACCTCCACTACACCTCCACTACACCTCCACTACACCTCCACTACACCTCCACTACACCTCCGACCTGCACCTCCGACCTGCACCTCCGACCTGCACCGACCTGCACCTGCACTACACCTCCGACCTGCACCTCCGACCTGCACCTCCACTACACCTCCGACCTGCACCTCCACTACACCTCCGACCTACACCTCCACTACACCTCCACTACACCTCCACTACACCTCCACTACACCTCCACTACACCTCCGACCTGCACCTCCGACCTGCACCTCCGACCTGCACCGACCTGCACCTGCACTACACCTCCGACCTGCACCTCCGACCTGCACCTCCACTACACCTCCGACCTGCACCTCCGACCTGCACCGCCGATCTGCACCTCCGACCTGCACCGCCGATCTGCACCTCCCACCTACATCTCCGACCTGCACCTCCGACCTGCACCTCCACTACACCTCCGACCTGCACCTCCACTACACCTCCGACCTGCACCTCCACTACACCTCCGACCTGCACCTCCACTACACCTCCGACCTGCACCTCCGACCTGCACCTCCACTACACCTCCGACCTGCACCTCCACTACACCTCCGACCTGCACCTCCACTACACCTCCGACCTACACCTCCACTACACACTCCGACCTGCACCTCCGACCTACACCTCTGACCTACACCTCCGACCTACACCTCCACTACACCTCCGACCTGCACCTCCACTACACCTCCGACCTACACCTCCGACCTACACCTCCGACCTGCACCTCCACTGCACCTCCGACCTGCACCTCCGACCTACACCTCCACTGCACCTCCGACCTGCACCTCCGACCTGCACCTCCGACCTGCACCTCCGACCTGCACCTCCGACCTACACCTCCACTACACCTCCGACCTGCACCTCCACTACACCTCCGACCTGCACCTCCACTACACCTCCGACCTACACCTCCACTACACCTCTGACCTGCACCTCTACACCTCCGACCTGCACCTCCGACCTGCACCTCCACTACACCTCCGACCTGCACCTACACTACACCTCCGACCTACACTACACCTCCGACCTACACCTCCGACCTACACTTCCGACCTGCACCTCCACTACACCTCCGACCTACACCTCCACTACACCTCCGACCTACACCTCCGACCTACACCTCCGACCTACACCTCCGACCTGCACCTCCACTACACCTCCGACCTACACCTCCGACCTACACCTCCACTACACCTCCGACCTGCACCTCCGACCTGCACCTCCGACCTGCACCTCCGACCTGCACCTCCGACCTACACCTCCGACCTGCACCTCCACTACACCACCACTACACCTCCGACCTACACCTCCACTACAAGCTCCGTGTGGCCAAGACACACACACACACACACACACACACACACACACACACACACACACACACACACACACACACACACACACACACACACACACACACACACACACACACACACACACACACACACACACACACACAGCAACCATCGATAAACACAACAGACCACAAAAAGGAGTGAGTTAACGCTATACACACCAACGCACTCACAATAACATGATAACACTGATAACAAAGCTAACAAAGGCATTGAAGGAGCTTAGCGATGTTCACTCTAATGTACCTGTACTGGAAACAGAGGACAGGTGAGAGGTCATGGACATGGTGAACAAGAGTCACAGAGTAGGTCAGAGGTCATGGGAGACACTATAGGCTAGTGGATGTTGATGAGAGGTGAAAGGTGAGAGGTCATAGGAAAGGGTACAGAGGAAAGGGAAGTAGTTGTGTGATGGGGAGGGTTGGCGGCAGTATTATGTGGGACTTATAAATGTTGTGGAACAGCGTGGTATAGGAGCTTACAGTTGGTCTAGACAGTACGGTATGGCTCGCACAGACGTGTTGACGAAAGGTGAGAGGTCGTGGTGGAGGTTGTAGTAGAGGGTAAAGGTTAAACGGAGGGTATAAACTAGTGTCATTACTCACAGACTTGCGGATGTTGACGCGGGGCTTGGGGACGGGCTTGTTGGGCTTGATGTCGAAGCTCTCTGGCAGCGTGGAGGAGCCATGGCCACTCTTCCTGGCCTGCAGGGCCAGCTGGTAGGCTACCTCAAAGGCCTGGCCCAGGGTCAGGATGATCTCATACGCCAGGTTCTGTTATAAACACACACACACAAACACACACGCACACAAACACGCATGCACACAAACACGCATGCACACAAACACGCATGCACACACACCCACACACAAAATGTCATAAACACACACATATACGCATGTAATGTTATGCATGTATGCACACACACTTACGCACACATGGAAACACACACTATGTCAAATCTGCCATTTCATCATAACAGTAGTTCTCAAACCAGGAAGTAACTAATTAATAAAGACACTTGTCCCCCTCACAGACAGAGGGTGCTGTGTGTGTGTGTGTGTGTGTGTGTGTGTGTGTGTGTGTGTGTGTGTGTGTGTGTGTGTGTGAGACTCACCACGTCGACCTCCTCACAGACAGTGTGTGTGACTCACCACGTCGAAGGCAGTGAAGACATGGCAGTAGTGGTGGCTGGACTTGAGGTCTTTGGTGATGTAGGCAAACGTGGACAGATCCTCAGGATCCTGGGCCGCACATGAGATGTTACGGATCTCATGCTCAGCTATGATGTTCTAGAGAGAGACACAGAGACACAGAGACAGAGAGAGAGACAGAGAGAGAGACAGAGAGAGAGACAGAGACAGAGACAGAGACAGAGACAGAGACAGAGAGAGAGAGAGAGAGAGAGAGAGAGAGAGAGAGAGAGAGACAGAGAGAGAGAGAGAGAGAGAGAGAGAGAGAGAGAGAGAGAGAGAGAGATTGAGTTTTTATAAAACCTTTATTTTATACTCAATTGTTAACATAAATAATGACACACTGCCTTTTCAGAAATGAAATAACAAATGTAATTCCTAAACATAAAATAAATACATAACATATACATTCAACTTATTTCATCAGCAAAAAATAATTTCCCCTCCTCTACAAAACAAAGCGCTCCATCGTATGCCCACTTCTCCTCAAACAATATGAGATCTTTTACAGCTGAGAAGAACTCAAAATCTACTTTTATTCTTGCTTTCACTAATCCTTTAAAAACACATCTTACATCCTGCCCATATCCCGTTTCTATCTTATGTTTCCTACTCAGAAAAATTGACATCTTAGCTTGTCCCAAAATAAAATTTAACATTTGACATGTTCTTTTCTGTTGCTTACTATATCGAAACCCCAAAATAAAAACAGTGTTATTGAAAAACTCCCCTACAGCTTTAAACAAAGATTCCAGCATTTCCAATAGAGGTTTTATCCTCTCACACTCCATAAAACAGTGAAAAATGGTTTCTCTTATATTACAAAAAGGACATCCATCTCTAACATCTGAGTTAATAACAGATACAAAAGCATTAACTGCAATGATACCATGTAAAACCCTCCATTGCATATCACCAGTACCCTTTTGTAACGGTGGCTTGTACAGTGCTCTCCATTCTGGCTTTACCTTGTCATCAATGCCCAATTTTACCCTCCATGGAGTGTCTTTTCTATTTTTCAATTTATCTTTATTCAACACCTTGACACACCCCCTATACAAGTCCTTCCCATTCACCTCATCCAAACCCACCTCCTCCAACCCTCTCAAATCCAGCAATAACGCCTTTCTTTCTGACTCTGGGATATTTGGTGTAATCCCTAGTCTTGGAAATGAGACGTCTTCATCTTGTACCTTCTTCTTGTGACTACTAAGCATACCCCACTCTTCCGCTGACAGAGCCTTCCTGCAGCTCCCCAGCATTTGTTCGACAATCCTTTCCGACCTCATCCCCAAATGTTCAGCCACCCTTCTTCCATCCATTAAGGCGGGCCCAGCCATGGCCATTAACTGTTTTAAGGTGATGATTTTGCCCTTCACCAGAATCTTGGAGAAATGTGGAACAGCTGCAGTTGTACAATCCAGTCTTGCCCCAAACACCAGAGGTTCCTCCAGCAGCCAATGCACTGACTCCGCTGAGGTTCGTCTGGACCCCTTCATTATGCTCCACACTCTGAGAAGGCCTCTGTAAAACGGAGGTACTCCCTCTCTAGAAATCTGGCTACTATCAACCAGAAATAAAGCCTTCTTTAAACCTAATCCTCCAACCCTCTGTAATACAAGACCTGCCACCCCTCTCCACACCACATTTTCCGGTCCATAAAGCAACCTTTGAATAAACTGAAACCGGAAAGCAGCAGCCCTACTAGCAAGATGTACAAGACCTTGTCCCCCCTCCTCTTTTGACAAATACAAAACACTTTGTGGAACCCAGTGATATTTATCCCAAAAGAAATCCACAATAATTGCCTGTATCTTAGCCAGAAGGCCAGATGGTGGTTCTAAAACTGACAACCGATGCCACAGTGCAGAGGCAATCACATTGTTAACTATAATAGTGCGCCCCCTATATGACATACGAGATAGTAACCAACGCCATCTCCTCATCCTCCCTTCCACCATTTCAACCACCCCACTCCATTTTTTTTCCATAGTCCCCTCATCTCCTAGGTACACTCCAAGATACTTAAAACCTCCCTTACACCATTCTAGCCCCCCTGGCAAAGCCATGATCCCTCCAGCCCATTCTCCAATCTGTAAAGCACAACTCTTTTCCCAATTTACCTTTGCAGAGGATATTCCCCTAAAACGATCAACCATTAGACTCAAACTATCCACCTCCGCTTGATTTTTCACTAACACAACTACATCATCAGCATAGGCTGAGAAACGAATAGGAGGAATATCCTCTGAAAGGTACACCCCTGTAATGCGACTTCTAATGCTATTTAGTAGTGGCTCTATAGCAATGGCATACAACATTCCTGACAAAGAACATCCCTGCCTAATACCTCTACACACTTTAAAAGGAGCACTCAAACCACCGTTAACTTTCAATACACTTTCAATGTCACCATATATCACCTTTATCATGGCAATAAAACCAGAGCTGAACCCAAACGCCTCAAGCGTGTGCCATAAATATTGATGTTCAACTCGGTCAAATGCCTTTTCCTGATCAATTGAAATTAGACCAGCATCCAACCCAATAGCCCTAGAGACGTCCAAAAAATCACGAATCAGAGAAATGTTATCCCCTATCTGCCTGCCAGGAACACAGTAGGACTGGTCCGTATGTATGATTTGCCCCATCACCTCCCTCAGCCTGTTGGACAAAGCCTTTGACAATATCTTATAATCAGTGCACAATAAAGCCACCGGCCTCCAGTTCTTCACCTCTCTAGGGTCACCCTTTTTGGGCAGTAGGGTGAGGACAGCCCTTCTGCAGCTTATTGGTAGTAACCCTCCGGTTAAACTATCATTAACTACTGCTAGCCAATCCTCTCCCAACATAGCCCAAAAAGACTTAAAAAAGTCAACGGGAAGCCCATCAATGCCTTGTGCCCTTCCATTTTCCATGCCTTTTAATGCAGTGTATAAATCCTGCAAAGACAATGGTTGCTCAAGCTCAACCTGAGCTTCTGCAGCCACCTTTGGGAGCCCATCAAAGAACTCCTGTGTCACTGTTTTATCCTCTTTGTACTCACACTTGTAGAGCTCAGCATAGAACTCTACTGCCCTCTTTCTAATTTCACTAGGGCTAGTGAGCTCTTGTCCAACAGCTGATTTGAGACAATTAATAATTTTTCTTTGTCCATTCTTTTTCTCTAATCTAAAGAAAAATTTGGATGAGGCATCCATTTCAGATATTCCCTGAAACGTACCTCTCACCAATGCCCCCTGTGCTCTGATACCCAGCAGGTCTGCCAATGCAGCTTTTCTCCTCTTGAGGGCCTGAGTATGGCCTCGATCTCCTGTGGTCTCAACCAACGTCATGAGTTCCACTATTTCAAACTCTAGGGCTTTCATTGATCTGGTGATATCCTTGGTGACATTCCTCGTGTATTGATTACAGAATTGTTGAATCTGAATTTTCCCTATATCCCACCACTGTTGAAGGGATACAAAACTGGTCTTTTGAGACCTCCACCTCTCCCAGAAAAAACTGAAACATTTCCTGAAGTGAGCATCACTCAATAAAGTTATATTAAAATGCCAGTATGCGCTTTTGGGTTTTACATCGTTAATGAACACCACCTCTGTTATTAAACAATGATCAGAAAATCCCACTGGGGTTATCACACTTGATTTACAGACCTGAGATTGATGCTCAAAACAATAAAACCTATCTAACCTGGCCATAGAGATGATGTTCTCTCTCACATGCGCCCAGGTGTACTGCCTTGTTCCTCCATGTTGACTCCGCCAAATATCACACAGTCCTTGAGGCTATATGAGGTTCTTGGTGATTTCTATCTAAATCGCTGACTGTGCAGTTAAAATCCCCAGCAATAAATAAATAATCTTCTTTGTTACATTTCTCAATGGTATTTGATAATGTCTCTAAAAACATACCCTCTCAACTGTCACCACTGGGGCATATACATTTATCAGACACATAGTGATGTTTTCATACCTTGCTCTAACTTTTAATAACCTCCCCTCAACTACTTCTTCAACCTCATAAGACAAAGGCAAAAACCCTTTTGAGAACAAGATAGCCACACCCCCACTTTTTGAGTTTTTATGACTACACACCACTGTCCCCCCCCACTCCTTTTGCCACATAACTTCATTTTCCAAATTACTATGCGTTTCTTGTAGAAAATTGATGTCACTTCCCTTTCCCCTAATTAACTCATACACCATGGCTCTTTTTTTACCATCTCTTGCCCCATTTACGTTTAAAGAAGAAATCTTAAAACTGCTCATGGATGAAAAAAATATACAGAGGAAGATACAGCCACCACATCTCTTTACAGAGTTAAAACTGCAACTGAACTCTTTCATTTTCTTTAGAATTTACATCACTTATCACTCTCGTGACCACTTTCTTGAGTCTAGCAATTTCAGGGCTTTTCAAACCTCCCCCTGTAATTTTTGACATCAGAAACTTTGCTGATTCAATAAACAATTCACTTTCAGGGAAAAAATCAGTTACATTGTAATCCTGCATATATTTCTTCCCTTTTGTCAACTTCAGAAATTGACGTATCTTCTCAATCCCATACCTCCCTTCCACCCCATTTATCTTGCTATATTGTTGTGACGCGTCAGATGACTCACTCTCGCTATCCTCCCCAGAAGAAAACGCCACCATCTCTACAACTTGTTCATCTTCAACTGATTTATCAATCTCTACCTTTCTCTTAGAATTAGACCCTTCACCACCCCTTAAATTCTTCCTTTTACTCCTCGGTATTTTGAAAACATCTGCTTCCTTTTCCGCTATTTCAATCTCCTCTTGACCTCCAATTTCATTTTCCAGCACCACCTCAGCGACGGCAGTCGCAATCTCACCGACTGTTTCCCCTCCCTCTTTGTTCTGATCTACCACAATTGCCCCCGTATCCACAATGCCTTCCTCTCCTACTTTTCCAACCACATCTGCCCACCTTCTCCCTTCCCCTGCACCCTTAGCATGTTCATCCCTTCGCGGTGGTGCGTTAGTTGCACCAGCACTAGAGCTACTACCTGGCTCAGCGCGCTCATTCTCGGGACAACTACGCACCAAATGCCCCTCTTTTCCACAGCCAAAGCATTTCATTGATTCAGTAGAAGCGTAGAATACATAATCAAATCCATCAATCTTAAAACTGAACGCTAAATTCAGTTCATCTCCGTCCTTTTTTAAAATCATATGCACTTGTCTCCTATGAGACACGACATGTTTCAACAACGGAGATTTGCATCCAAAAAGAACCTTCTTTATTGTAGATACGATTTGACCATGGCGAGATAACTCTCGCTCCAAAACTTCATCTCTAACAAATGGTGGCACGTTAGAAAGTATAACTTTCTTCGCCGGATTCATAAGCGGAAATACCGGCGTCTGTGTCTCCCGCAACACAACACCCCTCTCAACTATTTTATTCACCTTTTCAATGGAATCTAAGAATATCACTACAGCGCTATTCATCCTTGAGGCTGATTTGATGCTATCATACCCAATGATAGCACCCACAGGCAAGCTACATTCTTCCACTGAACACCCGGCCGCATTTTTAAATTTTAAGTTTTTCAAACTCCTCACTCCCGCGAGTGGCCATTGCAACCAGCCCCACCCGCTGGTCGTGCCCTCGCGAAAAAAAACAACCTCAACTATCCCACCACCCCTATCCGTGCTTAGTGATAATTAAACAAGATACCCTTAAAACAACTAAACTAATCAATATATATATACATACCAAAACCCAATAGAGTGAAAAGAAATTTCATTCGCTCTCACAATCACTCCTGCTTGACGACTCACTCCCAGCATGCACTCCGACGAGAGAGAGAGAGAGGGAGGGAAGGAGAGTGAGACAGAGAGAGAGAGAAAGACAGAGAGAGAGGGAAAGACGGAGAGAGAGCAAGAGAGAGCGAGAGAGAGTGAGAGTGAGAGAGAGAGAGAGAAGGTGAAAGAGAATAAAAGAGAGCAAAAGAGAGGGAGGTGAATCCAGGTTAAAAATGACACTACAGTGGTGGTTAAAGTGGCCCTAGTTTCTCTCTCTGGGTGGTAGTGACGTGCCGGGCCCTCTTACCCTCAGGGTTGGAGATCTTTAGAGAAAGTTTATGTGATGGAAGTTCACTGTTGATCTTGTGAAACTGACTATTTTATTTTTTGCTTCCACCCAGTACTGTTCAGTTCTTACTCTCAGTAATGGTGCTTCCACCCAGTGCTGTTCAGTTCTTACTCTCAGTAATGGTGCTTCCACCCAGTGCTGTTCAGTTCTTACTCTCAGTAATGGTACTTCCACCCAGTACTGTTCAGTTCTTACTCTCAGTAATGGTGCTTCCACCCAGTGCTGTTCAGTTCTTACTCTCAGTAATGGTGCTTCCACCCAGTACTGTTCAGTTCTTACTCTCAGTAATGGTGCTTCCACCCAGTCCTGTTCAGTTCTTACTCTCAGTAATGGTGCTTCCACCCAGTCCTGTTCAGTTCTTACTCTCAGTAATGGTGCTTCCACCCAGTACTGTTCAGTTCTTACTCTCAGTAATGGTGCTTACACCCAGTACTGTTCAGTTCTTACTCTCAGTATTGGTGCTTCCACCCAGTGCTGTTCAGTTCTTACTCTCAGTAATGGTGCTTCCACCCAGTCCTGTTCAGTTCTTACTCTCAGTAATGGTGCTTCCACCCAGTACTGTTCAGTTCTTACTCTCAGTAATGGTGCTTCCACCCAGTCCTGTTCAGTTCTTACTCTCAGTAATGGTGCTTCCACCCAGTACTGTTCAGTTCTTACTCTCAGTAATGGTGCTTCCACCCAGTCCTGTTCAGTTCTTACTCTCAGTAATGGTGCTTCCACCCAGTACTGTTCAGTTCTTACTCTCAGTAATGGTGCTTCCACCCAGTCCTGTTCAGTTCTTACTCTCAGTAATGGTGCTTCCACCCAGTACTGTTCAGTTCTTACTCTCAGTAATGGTGCTTCCACCCAGTCCTGTTCAGTTCTTACTCTCAGTAATGGTGCTTCCACCCAGTACTGTTCAGTTCTTACTCTCAGTAATGGTGCTTCCACCCAGTCCTGTTCAGTTCTTACTCTCAGTAATGGTGCTTCCACCCAGTACTGTTCAGTTCTTACTCTCAGTATTGGTGCTTCCACCCAGTGCTGTTCAGTTCTTACTCTCAGTAATGGTACTTCCACCCAGTGCTGTTCAGTTCTTACTCTCAGTAATGGTACTTCCACCCAGTACTGTTCAGTTCTTACTCTCAGTAATGGTGCTTCCACCCAGTGCTGTTCAGTTCTTACTCTCAGTAATGGTGCTTCCACCCAGTACTGTTCAGTTCTTACTCTCAGTAATGGTGCTTCCACCCAGTACTGTTCAGTTCTTACTCTCAGTAATGGTGCTTCCACCCAGTCCTGTTCAGTTCTTACTCTCAGTAATGGTGCTTCCACCCAGTACTGTTCAGTTCTTACTCTCAGTAATGGTGCTTCCACCCAGTACTGTTCAGTTCTTACTCTCAGTAATGGTGCTTCCACCCAGTCCTGTTCAGTTCTTACTCTCAGTAATGGTGCTTCCACCCAGTACTGTTCAGTTCTTACTCTCAGTAATGGTGCTTCCACCCAGTACTGTTCAGTTCTTACTCTCAGTAATGGTGCTTCCACCCAGTCCTGTTCAGTTCTTACTCTCAGTAATGGTGCTTCCACCCAGTACTGTTCAGTTCTTACTCTCAGTAATGGTGCTTCCACCCAGTCCTGTTCAGTTCTTACTCTCAGTAATGGTGCTTCCACCCAGTCCTGTTCAGTTCTTACTCTCAGTAATGGTGCTTCCACCCAGTACTGTTCAGTTCTTACTCTCAGTAATGGTGCTTCCACCCAGTACTGTTCAGTTCTTACTCTCAGTAATGGTGCTTCCACCCAGTCCTGTTCAGTTCTTACTCTCAGTAATGGTGCTTCCACCCAGTACTGTTCAGTTCTTACTCTCAGTAATGGTGCTTCCACCCAGTACTGTTCAGTTCTTACTCTCAGTAATGGTACTTCCACCCAGTACTGTTCAGTTCTTACTCTCAGTAATGGTGCTTCCACCCAGTCCTGTTCAGTTCTTACTCTCAGTAATGGTGCTTCCACCCAGTCCTGTTCAGTTCTTACTCTCAGTAATGGTGCTTCCACCCAGTACTGTTCAGTTCTTACTCTCAGTAATGGTGCTTCCACCCAGTACTGTTCAGTTCTTACTCTCAGTAATGGTGCTTCCACCCAGTACTGTTCAGTTCTTACTCTCAGTAATGGTGCTTCCACCCAGTACTGTTCAGTTCTTACTCTCAGTAATGGTACTTCCACCCAGTACTGTTCAGTTCTTACTCTCAGTAATGGTACTTCCACCCAGTACTGTTCAGTTCTTACTCTCAGTAATGGTGCTTCCACCCAGTGCTGTTCAGTTCTTACTCTCAGTAATGGTGCTTCCACCCAGTACTGTTCAGTTCTTACTCTCAGTAATGGTGCTTCCACCCAGTGCTGTTCAGTTCTTACTCTCAGTAATGGTACTTCCACCCAGTACTGTTCAGTTCTTACTCTCAGTAATGGTGCTTCCACCCAGTGCTGTTCAGTTCTTACTCTCAGTAATGGTACTTCCACCCAGTACTGTTCAGTTCTTACTCTCAGTAATGGTGCTTCCACCCAGTGCTGTTCAGTTCTTACTCTCAGTAATGGTACTTCCACCCAGTACTGTTCAGTTCTTACTCTCAGTAATGGTGCTTCCACCCAGTACTGTTCAGTTCTTACTCTCAGTAATGGTACTTCCACCCAGTACTGTTCAGTTCTTACTCTCAGTAATGGTGCTTCCACCCAGTGCTGTTCAGTTCTTACTCTCGGTAATGGTACTTCCACCCAGTACTGTTCAGTTCTTACTCTCAGTAATGGTGCTTCCACCCAGTACTGTTCAGTTCTTACTCTCAGTAATGGTGCTTCCACCCAGTGCTGTTCAGTTCTTACTCTCAGTAATGGTGCTTCCACCCAGTCCTGTTCAGTTCTTACTCTCAGTAATGGTGCTTCCACCCAGTCCTGTTCAGTTCTTACTCTCAGTAATGGTGCTTCCACCCAGTGGTGTTCAGTTCTTACTCTCAGTAATGGTGCTTCCACCCAGTACTGTTCAGTTCTTACTCTCAGTAATGGTGCTTCCACCCAGTACTGTTCAGTTCTTACTCTCAGTAATGGTGCTTCCACCCAGTACTGTTCAGTTCTTACTCTCAGTAATGGTGCGTCCACCCAGTCCTGTTCAGGTCTTACTCTCAGTAATGGTGCTTCCACCCAGTACTGTTCAGTTCTTACTCTCAGTAATGGTGCTTCCACCCAGTACTGTTCAGGTCTTACTCTCAGTATTGGTGCTTCCACCCAGTGCTGTTCAGTATTGGTGCAGGAGGAAAGAAAGCCTCTCACCTTGTTTGTAGCGTCGATGAACTTGACTCCCTTGTAGGAGACGGACAGAACAATGGTCGGGACTTTCTTCATCTGTTCTGTAGACTTCTGTAGAGTGGAGAGAGAGACGAAGAGAGAAAGAGAGGGAAAAGAGGAGTCTGAGTTAACATTTGATGTCAATGAGTCAATTAGACTAATGATGGCCACCAACACAAGGCTAACAAGACGGTCTCACCGTCTCCCTCCACAGCAGAACAATAAAACCCTGCAATAAGAATCTCTTCACAATATAATACCATTTTAGAGAGAGCGGGGACTACGGTTGCAAAACTTTCAATAAATTCCCTGTTTTTTTTCAGAGATCCTGGGTTGGAGGATTCTGGATTTACGACTTATTCCCTCCTGATTCCGTGAATCCTCAAACCGGGATTTCGGGAAAGGCAGGGAATTTATTGAAAGTTCTCAGAATTGTGCAACCCCAGTGGGGACAGATAGAGATGAGAGCTTATGAGATGAGAGCTCAACACAAGCTTATAACGAGATAGAATAAGAGGGAAGGGGTGGGAAGAGAGAGATGAAATCAACACAAGCTTATAACGAGATAGAATAAGAGGGAAGGGGTGGGAAGAGAGAGATGAAATCAACACAAGCTTATAACTAAGCAGAAAAAGAGGGAGATAGGGATGAGCTCACTGCACAGAGAGAGCCAGACTATCAACACACTCTCCTCTTTACTAGCAGAATCAATTCCAATCTTCTCAAAGTTCAAAGGTTACCCCGTGCCTTATGGAAAACAATGGGTGCAAATGACATTTTCAAAACGTATAGATTTCCCCCTTGGAGGTCCAATATAACTATCAGATTTCAACCCATAAATATTCCTCCTATATTCCTTTTTATTCCCGCCCAGACTTACTATCACCCGCTCTCGTCTGACAGCGGCATGCTTCTTTTCCCCTTCTCCCATTGTGAAGCTCATTATGCGCTGCCGCAGTGGGGAATGATGTGACTTAAAATCAGTATCACCCTAGTACCATTATTCCACCTGTCAGGGATTTAATATATTCAACAGATCTTGTATGAATTCCTCTTCCTTCTCTCTCTCTCACACCCCCCCCCTGCTCCTCCCCCCCCCCGCTCTCACTCTCTGTGTTTCCTCAACATCAGCATATTTTTAGTGCAGCGGTTCCCTGTCAAGATCACGGGCTTATGAGGGCCGACAAACGCAGCGCTGCGAGACACAAAGACAGAAGACGGGGGAGCAGAGGGAATTACATATGCATATGGACCATGTTGATACTGCGTCCACAAGCATGGAAATATAGAGAAAAGAGGAAGAGTGATGGAGAAGGGGGGGGGGGGGGGGGGGGGGTATAACAGGACGCAGGTAAAGTAGGTACATCGAGAGCGGAGCTCCAAATTTAATGACCCTTGAAGTCTGACAATAAAAACAACAGCATCAATCGTTTTGGCAGATCAAGATAAACTGAGAGAGAGAGGGGGAGAGGGAGAGGTAGAGGCTCTCTGCTCTCCTCAGATGTGACCAAACAGATAAAGATGAGGAAGAGAGAGGACGGTACACATATTAATAGTCTGCTTCCTCACTGCAGTAAGTCAGTAGAGGTAGAGAGGTAGAGAGAGAGAGAGAGAGAGAGAGAGGTGAAAGAGAATAAAAGAGAGCAAAAGAGAGGGAGGTGAATCCAGGTTAAAAATGACACTACAGTGGTGGTTAAAGTGGCCCTACTTTCTCTCTCTGGGTGGTAGTGATGTGCCGGGCCCTCTTACCCTCATCTTGGAGCAGGCGTCTTGTGTTGACTCTGTTCCTCTCAGCTCCTTCACCAGCATGGAGCCCAGGTACTGTCAGAGACATAAAGGTAAACAACGTTAACATTCACATTCCATCCTAGCGCTATTAGACAGACACATGAAGGATCATAGAATCATTCAATGTAAGATGGAAACTTAAATGATCAAATAACTAAAAACTCCCAAAAGTCGAATACTTCAATCTGGAAGAAAACAACAATATTCTGCTGAGATGACATCACTTGCTGTGTGTGTGTGTGTGTTGCAGCTAGCCAGCCAGTCGCATAATAACGCAGTGCTTTCTGAAGTGATTAAAACAACCTGGAAATCCCCAGAGGAGTGTAAACAGGGCTGGGGCAGGCAGGAAATGTGCAAAGTGGGGAGGTCAATAAGTGAGGACCTGGTTCGTGAGGACACAGACCCAATTTAATAAAGAAGGTGGTTTATGGGGACAGTAGTTACGGGGACATTAGGGCTAAAGGGATGTAATGGGTGTACGATTAACTGCTCAGTGCATCTACTGTTGATTTGAGAGCTAAAAGCCCCAAAGAGGATTTCTTATAGGATGTTCTGACACCCAAAGTGCAAACATTGATCGTTTTATACCTAGACCCCCTGACCCTAAATCGTTTACCCTTCAGGATATGCTTTTGAAAAATGTCCCGGCAAAACGATCCACCTAATCTTACCCTTCGTGAAAAGATAACAAATACATTGCATTAGCTTAACGGTAACACAACCACACCCTGATTTCTCTCCTATTTTATGTGCAGTAGAATGAATGAGTAGTCTGGTGGTTGTAGTGGGGTTGTCTGGGCTGGTTACTGCTCTGTCTGGCTCTGTTGTTAACAATGCTATGTATCAAGGGAGCGTTGTCTGTTCTTGTATAGAAAACACTGTAATAACGTTACAAACCTCCAAGAAGCCCCTCTCTCTGGGTGTGCGTGTGTGTGTGAACGTGTGTGTGTGTGCGTGTGCGTGCGGGCGCATCAATGTGCACACATACAGTAAATCATGTTACAGTGTCAGGGTAGTGTCGTCTGATGCTGAAAACGTTACAGAGAACATAGTAATAACATTACAGAGTGAAGACGCTACAGGGCTTTGGGGAATCAGTATTGACCGATTATACAGTTAGGATTATGTGTGTTATTCTAGCCATGTAAGGATGACGTAAGAGCGCTGTCAAAAGAACATCATCTTAAGAGGACACGTTGTGATAACGTTGGAGCAACATCTTAGCAACGTTTCCCTTTAAGAGTACAACAACAGTGCATTCATTATAGGAAGTGCATTTTCTTGTTTCTCCTGTGTTAAAATTACATTCAGCAACCATCACGCCCTAGAAATGGACAATGTAATTATGCTCGACATTAATCCCAAAAGTGGTGAAATGATGTTAGGGTATTGTCTGAGGTTTAATATACAAAACATTGAAATAACGTTAGGACATTGTCTGGTGTAATAAATAATGTATGTCAAATGTGCTGTGATGACATTTGGCGGTCTAAGAATGTTAATAAAGCAAGCATAATGACATTAGAGCTGGTCTATAATAAAGAAAGCATAATGACATTAGAGCTGGTCATTAATAAAGAAAGCATAATGACATTAGAGCTGGTCATTAATAAAGAAAGCATAATGACATTAGAGCTGGTCATTAATAAAGAAAGCATAATGACATTAGAGCTGGTCATTAATAAAGAAAGCATAATGACATTAGAGCTGGTCTATAATAAAGAAAGCATAATGACATCTTAGCTGGTCTATAATAAAGAAAGCATAATGACATTAGAGCTGGTCTATAATAAAGAAAGCATAATGACATTAGAGCTGGTCTATAATAAAGAAAGCATAATGACATTAGAGCTGGTCTATAATAAAGAAAGCATAATGACATTAGAGCTGGTCTATAATAAAGAACGCATAATGACATTAGAGCTGGTCTATAATAAAGAAAGCATTATGACATTAGAGCTGGTCTATAATAAAGAAAGCATAATGACATCTTAGCTGGTCTATAATAAAGAAAGCATTATGACATTAGAGCTGGTCTATAATAAAGAAAGCATAATGACATTAGAGCTGGTCTATAATAAAGAAAGCATAATGACATTAGAGCTGGTCTATAATAAAGAAAGCATTATGACATTAGAGCTGGTCTATAATAAAGAAAGCATTATGACATTAGAGCTGGTCTATAATAAAGAAAGCATAATGACAGAGCTGGTCTATAATAAAGAAAGCATAATGACATTAGAGCTGGTCTATAATAAAGAAAGCATTATGACATTAGAGCTGGTCTATAATAAAGACAGCATTATGACATTAGAGCTGGTCTATAATAAAGAAAGCATTATGACATTAGAGCTGGTCTATAATAAAGAAAGCATAATGACATTAGAGCTGGTCTATAATAAAGAAAGCATAATGACATTAGAGCTGGTCTATAATAAAGAAAGCATTATGACATTAGAGCTGGTCTATAATAAAGAAAGCATAATGACATTAGAGCTGGTCTATAATAAAGAAAGCATAATGACATTAGAGCTGGTCTATAATAAAGAAAGCATAATGACATTAGAGCTGGTCTATAATAAAGAAAGCATAATGACATTAGAGCTGGTCTATAATAAAGAAAGCATAATGACATTAGAGCTGGTCTATAATAAAGAACGCATAATGACATTAGAGCTGGTCTATAATAAAGAAAGCATTATGACATTAGAGCTGGTCTATAATAAAGAAAGCATAATGACATCTTAGCTGGTCTATAATAAAGAAAGCATTATGACATTAGAGCTGGTCTATAATAAAGAAAGCATAATGACATTAGAGCTGGTCTATAATAAAGAAAGCATAATGACATTAGAGCTGGTCTATAATAAAGAAAGCATTATGACATTAGAGCTGGTCTATAATAAAGAAAGCATTATGACATTAGAGCTGGTCTATAATAAAGAAAGCATAATGACAGAGCTGGTCTATAATAAAGAAAGCATAATGACATTAGAGCTGGTCTATAATAAAGAAAGCATTATGACATTAGAGCTGGTCTATAATAAAGACAGCATTATGACATTAGAGCTGGTCTATAATAAAGAAAGCATTATGACATTAGAGCTGGTCTATAATAAAGAAAGCATAATGACATTAGAGCTGGTCTATAATAAAGAAAGCATAATGACATTAGAGCTGGTCTATAATAAAGAAAGCATTATGACATTAGAGCTGGTCTATAATAAAGAAAGCATAATGACATTAGAGCTGGTCTATAATAAAGAAAGCATTATGACATTAGAGCTGGTCTATAATAAAGAAAGCATAATGACATTAGAGCTGGTCTATAATAAAGAAAGCATAATGACATTAGAGCTGGTCTATAATAAAGAAAGCATAATGACATTAGAGCTGGTCTATAATAAAGAAAGCATAATGACATTAGAGCTGGTCTATAATAAAGAAAGCATTATGACATTAGAGCAGGTCTATAATAAAGAAAGCATAATGACATTAGAGCTGGTCTATAATAAAGAAAGCATAATGACAGAGCTGGTCTATAATAAAGAAAGCATAATGACAGAGCTGGTCTATAATAAAGAAAGCATAATGACATTAGAGCTGGTCATTAATAAAGAAAGCATAATGACATTAGAGCTGGTCTATAATAAAGAAAGCATAATGACATTAGAGCTGGTCTATAATAAAGAAAGCATTATGACATTAGAGCTGGTCTATAATAAAGAACGCATAATGACATTAGAGCTGGTCTATAATAAAGAAAGCATTATGACATTAGAGCTGGTCTATAATAAAGAAAGCATAATGACAGAGCTGGTCTATAATAAAGAACGCATAATGACATTAGAGCTGGTCTATAATAAAGAAAGCATTATGACATTAGAGCTGGTCTATAATAAAGAAAGCATAATGACATTAGAGCTGGTCTATAATAAAGAAAGCATTATGACATTAGAGCTGGTCTATAATAAAGAAAGCATAATGACAGAGCTGGTCTATAATAAAGAAAGCATAATGACATTAGAGCTGGTCTATAATAAAGAAAGCATAATGACATTAGAGCTGGTCTATAATAAAGAAAGCATAATGACATCTTAGCTGGTCTATAATAAAGAAAGCATAATGACATCTTAGCTGGTCTATAATAAAGAAAGCATAATGACATCTTAGCTGGTCTATAATAAAGAAAGCATTATGACATTAGAGCTGGTCTATAATAAAGAAAGCATAATGACATTAGAGCTGGTCTATAATAAAGAAAGCATAATGACAGAGCTGGTCTATAATAAAGAAAGCATAATGACATTAGAGCTGGTCTATAATAAAGAATTGATTAAAACAAAGTTTGGTTTATGAAGACAACGTTGTAATGACGTTAGAGAATTGTCTCTGGTTGAATGAAGATCATTGTGTGTAATAGAATAAGTGCGATGACAGCGTCAGGCTTTAGAGGACTTGTCACTCGTCCCTCTTCTCTCTTTTTACATCCTCAACTCTATCCTCTCTCCCTCACTGTTACTCTGTACACTGCTTACATCCTCAACTCTATCCTCTTCCTCTGTACACTGCTTACATCCTCAACTCTATCCTCTTCCTCTGGACACTGCTTACATCCTCAACTCTATCCTCTTCCTCTGTACACTGCTTACATCCTCAACTCTATCCTCTTCCTCTGTACACTGCTTACATCCTCAACTCTATCCTCTCTCCCTCACTGTTACTCTGTACACTGCTTACATCCTCAACTCTATCCTCTTCCTCTGTACACTGCTTACATCCTCAACTCTATCCTCTTCCTCTGGACACTGCTTACATCCTCAACTCTATCCTCTTCCTCTGTACACTGCTTACATCCTCAACTCTATCCTCTCTATCTCAGTGCTTAACTCTCCATGCTTTTTTAAATGTGTTTCTTTTACCCTCCCTCCCTCCCTCCCTCCCTCCCTCCCTCCCTCCCTCCCTCCCTCCCTCCCTTCTTTTCTTTCTCTCTCAGATTCTCCTCTATCTCACTTCGTGGGGCCATGTGGAGCTTCAGTCCTGGGAGAGTGGTTGCTTGGCACCGATTATTTTATTTATTTACACTTTCTCTCTCTGCCTTCCTTTCTCACTCTCTCAACCCACACTACATTATCCCTCACTCTCTCAACCCACACTACATTATCCCTCACTCTCTCAACCCACATTACCTTATCCCTCACTCTCTCAACCCACACTACATTATCCCTCACTCTCTCAACCCACACTACATTATCCCTCACTCTCTCAACCCACACTACCTTATCCCTCACTCTCTCAACCCACACTACCTTATCCCTCACTCTCTCAACCCACATTACCTTATCCCTCACTCTCTCAACCCACACTACATTATCCCTCACTCTCTCAACCCACACTACCTTATCCCTCACTCTCTCAACCCACACTACCTTATCCCTCACTCACTCGACCCACATTACCTTATCCCTCACTCTCTCGACCCACATTACCTTTCCCTCCCTCAACCCACATTACCTTTCCCTCCCTCAACCCACATTACCTTTCCCTCCCTCAACCCACATTACCTTTTCCCTCCCTCTCTCGACCCACATTACCTTTCCCTCCCTCAACCCACATGACCTTTTCCCTCACTCTCTCACAAACTCTCTCGCTTACTCACCTCACTCACTCACTCACTCACTCACTCACTCACTCACTCACTCACTCACTCACTCACTCACTCACTCACTCACTCACTCACTCACTCACTCACTCACTCACTCACTGTTTCTCTCTCTTTCTCTCTAATCCTCTAGCCCCCTCTGCCCACACATCTCCACAACAGCACCTCTGAGCCAATCGCTATGCACAACTGTGCAAGAGTCAATCACAATTCAACACGGCTGGCCCCGAGAGCCAATGGTAGCCTCCAGACTCCAAATGGGAGCCAATCATCTTCCCGGTGATTCATCAGCTGAAAGTGGGTAGTAATCAGTGTTACATGGTTGCTGGGGCTAAGCCAATCAAATGTACATGTGCAGTATCCTTGGTAACATGGTTGGTTTTATGTAACAGGAGGCTAAAATTACTGCAGCAGCGTGAATAGCTTGGTGCAGTATTGATCGAAGGGTGAAACATGGTTTTACTCCTGAATACCTCCAGTGTGTCGGTTAGGTAACACAAGTGCAGGTCATTTAAGTCAGAGGGCATAACATATGTCAGCTATAGGCCAGGGCTAGAGTAGATAGTGGGAGTGTGGAGAGCTGTCAAAGAGTATTATGGAGTGTCAGTGTGTGTGTGTGTGGGGGGGGGGGGTCCCTGAAAGTGTGTCTTGGACCCCCTTGGCAGACAGGGCATCTCTCCCACATTACTGTAGAACAGTAGTATTCAATCCCTTTCAGCGGAGACCCCATTCTTTCCACCAGAATTGCTGGTTGAATTTTCTTACCAATAATTTTTTTTCAACTCCAACCTAACCCAAGTACGACACAACCTTATAATCTGTAAATTTTTACATCAACAAAAAACCTTCATTATAGTTTATTATCTTATCAAAATGAAAATACATTTACTCAATAAAATTGTATTTGTTTGTATTATCTTTCTGAAAAACGTATATTGTCCCATACAATAATCTGTACTCCAAATGTTTTGTTTTTATTGACCCCACTGATGTTCCCATAGCGGGGTCGCGACCCCGACACAGCACACTGCTGTGGAATATGATACAATGCTAATGTAGCGTTTTTCATGCATACACATTCACAAGCATATTATACATGCATGAAAAGCATACTAACATACACACACACACACACACACACACACACACACACACACACACACACACACAGTATAACGTAGAGACGGGACTACTCACGTAAGCTTCATAGTCACACGACTGGAAGATGAGTTTCTCGGGGTGGTGTTGCCAGTACTGCACTGGAGTGGACGAGGTGGCCTCGTTGGGAGGACGCAATGTGATTGGCTCGCACCATTCGCCTTGCTGTAACGACAGCCAATGGCATGATCAGACACAGGCCACGGATGAGGAATCACAGCCGATTACAAGGAAAAGGATTGGGCACAAACTTAAGTCAAGCATATTCTGAGCTGACATATCTAGTCTGTCAGATATGTGCTGCTGTTTGCTCCTAACCACAATGCACTTCTATGATGTAACAGGATCTATCCAGACTGACTGAACATGAAAAGCTTAACAACAACGCTCCAACAACATTTCAAAAACATTTTGAGTCCCTCACTGTGTTTCTATGGACCCTCCTCTCCTAATGCTAAGTGCGTTTTAACAGTCTTAGAAGGGTCATATTCAAATGGCTTTTCATACTGTTTAATTCCCCTAGCTAGTGCTATAATGCTCACACCTCCCCTAGCACTGTGTGGAAAATCCCCTGTCCTTCATCCTTTTCAACAGAAACAGGAAATGGATATATATTTAGCTACAGTACTTTTCCCTTGGCCAATATGTTCAAAATAAAATGTAAATGATCATGAGTAAATGGACTTGTATTATCAACAAATATAATGTACATTTATATCACGTACATTGACAGTTGACTGTTTGACTGTTCGTCACGTACATTGACAACAACAGTATTTGATGCACACTAGCATCACAGACAACTTACAGTATCATTTCTTGCAGAAGGTCTTTCTCCAACATCATGAGACTGATAAATAAATAGAAATAAGATCTAGGATCAGGACAACAAGAAGTTGGTTGATAACATAGAGTTGGATAGAGGGTGCACTTGCCACAAAGCCTGTTTTAGCATGGGCAGCGCCATTGAGGACTTTCATCAATGGAGATAGCCCTCAATGGCGCTGCCCATGCTGTCATAGAAACCATTATGGCAAATATGCAAAGACGTGGCCTCTATCCAACTCTATGGTTTATAATAATCAAGCAGACGATAATCACACAGGCAATGTTTACAACAAGGCTGGAGTGTGAGGAAATCCTCCCGTCACAGTTTCATAATCAAAGTCACATGACAGGTGCTGATACACTACTATACGGAAGTGCTTGTTTGTTTGTGTCACATCCATCTGCGTCTTAATGAGATACTCTGGAGGTGAGGCAATCAGGGATAATGACATCGGGGTAAATAGCTGCAGGGTGAGCCCTAGAGGATCAGAACAGGTAATCTTCTGTTCTTCTGGGGGGGGGGGGGGGGGCAGAGAGAGGGGGAAGAGAGGGAGAGAAAGAGAGAGGGGGAAGAGACAAAGATAGAGACACAATTGGCAAAACACAATTATATAAAGAACAGAAAGAGCACAGAGAAAAAGAGAGAGCCTCATTATCCCTGTAATGGGGCCCACGGCATGATCTCTGACTGCCTCAGTAGCAATGGGGGGAGTGGGGCATGATCTCTGACTGCCTCAGTAGCAATGGGGGGAGTGGGGCATGATCTCTGACTGCCTCAGTAGCAATGGAGGGAGCGGGGCATGATCTCTGACTGCGACTGCCTCAGTGGCAATGGGGAGGGAGCAGGGCATGATCTCTGACTGCCTCAGCAGCAATAGGGGGAGTAGGGCATGACCTCTGACTGCCTCAGTGGAAATGGGGGGGAATAAGGCATGATCTCTGACTGCCTCAGTGGCAATGGGGGGGAGCAGGGCATGATCTCTGGCTGCCTCAGTGGTAATAGGGGGGGGGGGGGGGGGGGGGGGCATGATCTCTGACTGCTTCAGTGGTAATGGGGGGGGGGGGGGGGCATGATCTCTGACTGCCTCAGTAATAATGGGGAGGGAGCAGGGCATGATCTCTGACTGCCTCAGTAATAATGGGGAGGGAGCAGGGCATGATCTCTGACTGCCTCAGTAATAATGGGGAGGGAGCAGGGCATGATCTCTGACTGCCTCAGTAATAATGGGGAGGGAGCAGGGCATGATCTCTGACTGCCTCAGTAATAATGGGGAGGGAGCAGGGCATGATCTCTGACTGCCTCAGTAATAATGGGGAGGGAGCAGGGCATGATCTCTGACTGCCTCAGTAATAATGGGGAGGGAGCAGGGCATGATCGCTGACTGCCTCAGTGGCAATGGGCGGAGAGGCAATGTGGAGGGAAAAGGGGGAGAAAGGGAGAGATGAGGAAGGAAAGAGTGGAAAGTAAAACAGAGAGAGAGAGTATGTGAGTGAGAGAGGAATAGCGAAGCCTCCATAATGATTCCCTCTACACGACCTTGACTCACTGCACTCACCTGAGTGCTGCTCTAAAGAGGCCAGTGTTGTGAGTCGTGACACAAACGCACTTCAAGGAGTCAGTCGTTTATAAACATAAGAGTGTGTCTGGTGCGACAAGCTCTGTGAATCACACACACTCTCACACACACTCCGGATGGACCCTAGTCGGGGTAGATCAAAGGAACGCTTAAGAGAAGCTGCTCTCCCAGATGCCTCTGACTCCCCGACCGTGCTTTCATAGGTTGGTGCAGAGGTGCAATAGGATGATCATGGATTTTGGTAGAGAGGTTACCATACTGTACCATGCATGCTAATATTCAGTACATTCGGAAAGTATTCAGACCCCTTGACTTTCCACATTTTGTTACGTTACAGCCTTATTCTAAAAATTATTAAATTGTTTTTTTCCCATATCAATCTACACACAATACCCCATAATGACAAAGCAAAAACAGGTTCTAGAAATGTTTGCACATGTATTAAAAATAAAAACTGAAATATCAAATTTACATAAGTATTCAGGGCCACTCAAGTTCATTCAGAGACTTGTCCTGAAGACACTCCTGCGTTGTCTTGGCTGTGTGCTTAGGGTCGTTGTCCTGTTGGAAGGTGAACCTTCACCCCGGTCTGAGGTCCTGAGCACTCTGGTGCAGGTTTTCATCAAGGATCTCTCTGTACTTTGCTCCGTTCATCTTTGCCTCGATCCTGACTAGTCTCCCAGTCCCTGCCGCTGAAAAACATCCACACAGCATAATGTTGCCACCACCATGCTTCACCGTAGGAATGGTGCCAGGTTTCCTCCAGACGTGACACTTGGCAGTCAGGCCAAAGAGTTCGATCTTGGTTTCATCAGACCAGAGAAGCTTGTTTCTCATGGTCTGAGAGTCTTTAAGTGCCTTTTGGTAAACTCCAAGCGGGCTGTCATGTGCCTTTTACTGAGGAGTGGCTTCCATCTGGCCACTCTACCATAAAGGCCTGATTGGTGGAGTGCTGCAGAGATGGTTGTCCTTCTTCACAGAGGAACTCTGTAGCTCAGTCAGAGTGACCATCGCGTTCTTGGTCACCTCCCTGACCAAGGCTCTTCTCCCCTGATTGCTCAGTTTTTGACCGAGTGGCCAGCTCTAGGAAGAGTCTTGGTGGTTCCAAACTTCTTCCATTTAAGAATGATGAAGGCCACTGTGTTCTTGCGGACCTTTAATGCTGCAGAAATGTTTTGGTACCCTTCCCCAGATCTGTGCCTCGACACAATCCTTTCTCTGAGCTCTACGGACAATTCCTTCAACCTTATGGCTTGGTTTTTGCTCTGACATGCACTGTCAACTGTGGGACCTTATATAGAGAGGTGTGTGCCTTTCCAAATCATGTCCAATCAATTGAATTTACCACAGGTAGACTCCAATCAAGTTGTAAAAACATCTCAAGGATGATCAATGGAAACAGGTTGCACCTGAGCTCAATTTCGAGTCTCATAGCAAAGGGTCTGAATACTTATGTAAATAAGGTATTTATGTTTTAATTTTTTTTAATAAATAATCAAACATTTCTAAAAACATGTTTTTGCTTTGTCATTATGGGGTATTGTGTGTAAAGTGATGAGGAAAAATTGTTAATAAATTTTAGAATCAGGCTGTAACGTAACAAAATGTGGAAAAAGTGAAGGGGTTTGAATACTTTCAGAATGCACTGTATATCAGTTAAATAGCATGCCAATACGGGTTGGTAGAGCAGTTATGGTACCGTATAGGGCAGGATTCCCCAATAGGCAGTCCGAGGGCCAAATATATATATATATATATATATGTATTTTTTTGTAAATAATTGTTGTTGGACATAAAAGAAATTAGCTCAAAGTGATTTTTATTTCTTCCCAAGTACGGTAGTTTCCACGTATAAATAGAGGCATATGTGATCTTATCCCAAAGTAATCAAGGTTTGAAATGATTCTATTTTTATCTAATACATTATCTGTTTGGGATTCTTACGGTCAATTTGCAGTGTACAAATTATTTATAACAGCGTTCTGCCCACCGACCATCCGAGAGGATGAATGATATGTCATATTATATTAATCATCACGCTTTCGTAGTGTGGTAGAGAGGTCAAATAGGGACACACAGGAAAATAATTGTGAGAGGCTGCTGTCTATTCCCCTCCCTCCCTCCCTCCCTTCCTCCCCCTCTCACCATGCTGACTTGGGCCATCTGCCGCTCCAGTTTGGAGCGAGGCATCTCCTCTAAGTAGTTGTCGTTGGAGCGCTGGCGGCGCCGTGCGTCCGCCTGCATGATGAGGTGCTGCACGTCCAACGAGCCCCCCGGGACGCCCGCCGTGGGGTACGCAGCCTGGCCCGGAAGGATCTGGGGAGGGGTGTTGCAGCCACCGGGCTCCTGGGAGGATGGATGGACAGAGGGGAGGGGTTATTAAATGGTGGTGAAGTGTGCCATGTGATGCTTTTGAGGCTCCATGATAGGCTGTATCTAGAAAAGGAGAGGTCAAATGTCAAGACTGCCACTACTGGCAATTCCCAATGTGGACATGCCTCAAGGGGGGGCGCAAATTAGGGAGAGACAATAATGGTATAATGATTCCACTACATAGTGATTGCCTTGCTTACCTGTTACATCATTATTTTCACTAGCGTACCTCTTAAAATGAAGCTGCTGAGTGTTGAGCATGGATTCTAAGTGGTTTCTAGTGGTATGCTTTTGGAGCGTGGCAATATGCTATGCTGAATAAACCTTCAGCTTCCTCTCTGTTTGCTAGCCTGGCTCTGGACGTGGACATCAGACTAGATTTGCAGTGGAGACACAGCCCAGCCCCTCTGTCTGGACCGATTTGTTAAATGGAATGAAAGCAGGCGTCTGGGCCTTGAGAGGCTGCAGAGGAGCAGCCACATCCTGGCTGCCGGATCAAATTGAGTCCCAGGAGGTGAAGCATTTCCAGGGCCTTTGTAAGTTGAACATTAGACCCATACGCACTGGGGAATGGAATCCAGCATCTTGTAATTAGTATCCAGGACCGGCAGGGAGAGGGGAAACTGCGGTGCTATTGTGGTCCTGGCGGCATCCATTTTGTGTCTGCCGGGAGACTTGTGAAGGCTAACAACAGCAGTGGAGATATTTCCCCTAAGCTCACTGAATCTCTGTCTGCAGTCTCTAGGACTACTACCATCTGGGAGGGAAGAGAGTGAGGACACACACACACACACACGTATGTACACTGCACACACGTATACATGCACTGCACACACTGCACACACTGACCCGTAGGGAGATGGCCCGTGGGGGTTTCTGTGGAGGGTCTTGGTGAAGCCTGTCTCCCAGCGAGGCCAGAATTCTCTTCCTGTGTCCTATCAGACTGACCTTCAACACCTAGGGAGGAAGAGAGACACAGGTCAACAACCTATCAACACAACTGTTAGAACACAATTATCAACATGTATTTAACATGGAATCAACGTGAACTAAGCATGTAATAAGCCCCCACTGAAGTAAAACCCAGTTATGAGAGTGTTGGATTCAAATCCTACCTCTACTGGTAGTGAGGCACTCTGGAATAATACAAAGACCACGGTAATAAACTGACAACATCACATTTATAACAATGGTGATGGTGCCATCAGATGTGACTGCCTGAGGTAAAAACAGATGTTGTAATCAGAGGAGGCTGGTGGGAGGAGCTATAGGAGGACAGGCTCATCATAATGGCTGGAATGGAATAAATGGAATGGGGTCAAACATGTGGTTTCTATACATTTGATATGTTTGATACTGTTCCATTGATTCCATTCCAGCCATTACAATGAGCCCGTCCTCCTATAGCTCCTCCCACCAGCCTCCTCTGGTTGTAATAAGCAAAACATATGAGTGTTTCTATTAAACATTAATATATTCAAATAACCGGGCTTTCAAAGAAGGCACAATGAGTCATAATGGTAAAAACACAGAGCAGACCATGTGTAACATCATTACTAGAATTATTATCACATAAAGGCACCAGCCTGGTCCACCGTTACAAGGTAATTAGGTTTGCAGTGAAACACACACACACTAGTTTGGTTTGTCCTTCCTGGCACATTCTGCAGGGGGTTGAAAGGGCTGCCAAAAGACTGGTTCCAACACCCTAGATTTGGGTGTGTGTGTGGCTCATACAATGTCTTGGCAGTAAGCTCTTCTCCCAAAAGGCAGTGGATGTAAGTGTGTGTGTGTGTGATGTGGATCAATGAAAGATGTGTGTGTGGATAAGAGGACAGAGGAGGGAGGATGTAGGTGTGTGGATAAGAGGACAGAGGAGGGAGGATGTAGGTGTGTGGATAAGAGGACAGAGGAGGGAGGATGTAGGTGTGTCGATAAGAGGACAGAGGAGGGAGGATGTAGGTGTGTGGATAAGAGGACAGAGGATGGAGGATGTAGGTGTGTGGATAAGAGGACAGAGGAGGGAGGATGTAGGTGTGTCGATAAGAGGACAGAGGATGGAGGATGTAGGTGTGTCGATAAGAGGACAGAGGACAGAGGATGTAGGTGTGTGGATAAGAGGACAGAGGATGGAGGATGTAGGTGTGTCGATAAGAGGACAGAGGAGGGAGGATGTAGGTGTGTCGATAAGAGGACAGAGGAGGGAGGGAGGATGTAGGTGTGTCGATAAGAGGACAGAGGAGGGAGGATGTAGGTGTGTCGATAAGAGGACAGAGGAGGGAGGATGTAGGTGTGTGGATAAGAGGACAGAGGATGGAGGATGTAGGTGTGTGGATAAGAGGACAGAGGAGGGAGGGAGGATGTAGGTGTGTCGATAAGAGGACAGAGGATGGAGGATGTAGGTGTGTGGATAAGAGGACAGAGGAGGGAGGATGTAGGTGTGTCGATAAGAGGACAGAGGATGGAGGATGTAGGTGTGTCGATAAGAGGACAGAGGATGGAGGATGTAGGTGTGTGGATAAGAGGACAGAGGAGGGAGGATGTAGGTGTGTGGATAAGAGGACAGAGGAGGGAGGATGTAGGTGTGTCGATAAGAGGACAGAGGAGGGAGGATGTAGGTGTGTGGATAAGAGGACAGAGGAGGGAGGATGTAGGTGTGTCGATAAGAGGACAGAGGATGGAGGATGTAGGTGTGTCGATAAGAGGACAGAGGAGGGAGGATGTAGGTGTGTGGATAAGAGGACAGAGGATGGAGGATGTAGGTGTGTGGATAAGAGGACAGAGGATGGAGGATGTAGGTGTGTGGATAAGAGGACAGAGGAGGGAGGATGTAGGTGTGTGGATAAGAGGACAGAGGATGGAGGATGTAGGTGTGTCGATAAGAGGACAGAGGAGGGAGGATGTAGGTGTGTGGATAAGAGGACAGAGGATGGAGGATGTAGGTGTGTGGATAAGAGGACAGAGGATGGAGGATGTAGGTGTGTGGATAAGAGGACAGAGGATGGAGGATGTAGGTGTGTGGATAAGAGGACAGAGGAGGGAGGATGTAGGTGTGTGGATAAGAGGACAGAGGAGGGAGGATGTAGGTGTGTGGATAAGAGGACAGAGGAGGGAGGATGTAGGTGTGTGGATAAGAGGACAGAGGATGGAGGATGTAGGTGTGTGGATAAGAGGACAGAGGAGGGAGGATGTAGGTGTGTGGATAAGAGGACAGAGGATGGAGGATGTAGGTGTGTGGATAAGAGGACAGAGGATGGAGGATGTAGGTGTGTGGATAAGAGGACAGAGGAGGGAGGATGTAGGTGTGTGGATAAGAGGACAGAGGAGGGAGGATGTAGGTGTGTGGATAAGAGGACAGAGGATGGAGGATGTAGGTGTGTGGATAAGAGGACAGAGGATGGAGGATGTAGGTGTGTGGATAAGAGGACAGAGGATGGAGGATGTAGGTGTGTGGATAAGAGGACAGAGGATGGAGGATGTAGGTGTGTGGATAAGAGGACAGAGGAGGGAGGATGTAGGTGTGTGGATAAGAGGACAGAGGATGGAGGATGTAGGTGTGTCGATAAGAGGACAGAGGATGGAGGATGTAGGTGTGTGGATAAGAGGACAGAGGAGGGAGGATGTAGGTGTGTGGATAAGAGGACAGAGGAGGTAGGTGTGTGGATAAGAGGACAGAGGAGGGAGGATGTAGGTGTGTCGATAAGAGGACAGAGGATGGAGGATGTAGGTGTGTGGATAAGAGGACAGAGGGAGGATGTAGGTGTGTGGATAAGAGGACAGAGGATGTAGGTGTGTGGATAAGAGGACAGAGGATGTAGGTGTGTGGATAAGAGGACAGAGGATGGAGGATGTAGGTGTGTGGATAAGAGGACAGAGGATGTAGGTGTGTGGATAAGAGGACAGAGGATGTAGGTGTGTGGATAAGAGGACAGAGGATGTAGGTGTGTGGATAAGAGGACAGAGGATGGAGGATGTAGGTGTGTGGATAAGAGGACAGAGGAGGGAGGATGTAGGTGTGTGGATAAGAGGACAGAGGAGGGAGGATGTAGGTGTGTCGATAAGAGGACAGAGGATGGAGGATGTAGGTGTGTGGATAAGAGGACAGAGGAGGGAGGATGTAGGTGTGTGGATAAGAGGACAGAGGAGGGAGGATGTAGGTGTGTGTTCCAGCTAGAGAGTTGGTAATTAGAGTGAGTCTGAGACCTAGCCGTGAGCCTAATGACTCTCCCTACGCTACCGCTATTACACACACACACACACACACACACACACACACACACACACACACTATTGATTCCTTCCTCTCCAGCCCTCACTCACCAATTACTGGCCCGCATCTGTTACCACACACACTTAAGAGCAACCAAAAGAGAAATCTAAATAAACTCTAATTATTATTTTCCCAATCCAGAAACAAGAAGAACATGTATTTTCCTATACAGGAAACCCACATTGCGGCTTTAATTTAATACATACTATATCTCATGATTATGGCCACCTGGCCATATGAAAATCACCATATTGAGGTGATGATCCAAGATGGCGTAGCAGTCAGACGTCTTTGTCTTGTCTCGTCCCATGTATATATCTTTTATATATTTTTCTTCGCATTCTTTTTAATATTTTTCCTAAACCTCAACTTCTAAATACTCTCCTGCAACCCACCTCACCCAATGTGGTGTGGATCTGTTTTTTTCTAAAGTATTTCTATTTACCTCCGAACTGGAATACCTCAACTGAAGCTAGCTAGCTAACTAGCTACCAGCTATCAGCTATCAGTCAGCTAACCTTTAGCTCGGAAAGCTCTCGCCAGTTCGTACAACTCGTTTCAAACCAGAGCATACCGGACCTATTTTTCTCTCCAGATCCCCGGATTCCTACCGCAAACTCTGAACTCTTTCATCTGGATCATGGCAGCTAGCTAACCGCAACTCGGGTTGACTACTCCTGGCTAATCGTTTCCGTCCCGGAGCAAGCACCAACTAGCCTGGGGCTAGCCCATGCTAGACCCATCTCCCGGCTAGGGCTCCTGGGCTACTCCTGAAGCCCACTCCTCAGCTACAATATCCATTTTGTCAATTGGACTTGGACCCCTCTGCTCCTTGGAACTCTACTAATTCCACGACTGGTCTATCGACGTCACCGCACGAGGAGGCAAAAACAGACTTTTCCCCCATCGCGATGTCCCTCTAAGGCCCTTATGCTAGCTTGCTAGCCCCGGCCTGCTAACTGCTAGCTTGCTAGCCCCAGCCTGCTAACTATCTGAATCGCCGTGTCCCCAGCCAGCCCAACCACTCACTGGACCCATACGATCACTTGGCTACGCATGCCTCTCCCTAATATCAATATGTCTTGTCCATTAATGTCCTGGTTAGTGATTACTGCCTTATTTCACTGTAGAGCCTATATCCCTGCTCAATATGCCTTAACCAACCATGTTGTTCCACCTCCCACATATGCGATGACATTACCTGGTTTAAACGTCTCTAGAGACTATATCTCTCTCTTCATTACTCAATGCCTAGGTCTACCTCCAATGTACTCTCTTCCTACCATACCTTTGTCTGTACATGATGCCTTGAATCTATGCTATCGTGCCCAGAAACATGCTCTCTTTACTCTCTGTTCCCGAACGTGCTAGACGGCCAGTTCTTATAGCCTTTAGCCGTACACTCATCCTACTCCTCCTCTGTTCCTCTGGTGATGTAGAGGTTAATCCAGGACCTGCAGTGCCTAGCTCCACTCCTACTCCCCAGGTGTTCTCAATTGTTGACTTCTGTAACTGTAAAAGCCTTGGTTTCATGCATGTACATTAGAAGCCTACTCCCTAAGTTTGCTTTATTCACTGCTTTAGCACATTCCTCCAACCCGGATGTCTTAGCCGTGTCTGAATCCTGGCTTAGGAAAATCACCAAAAACCCTGAAATCTCCATCCCTAACTATAACATTTTCCGCCAAGATATAAATGCCAAAGGGGGCGGTGTTGCAATCTACTGCAGAGTTAGCCTGCAGTGTTCTGTCTTACTATCCAGGTCTGTACCAAAACAATTCGAGCTTCTACTTTTCAGAAACAAGTCTCTCACCGTTGCCGCTTGCTATAGACCACCCTCTGCCCCCAGCTGTGCCCTGGACACCATATGTGAATTGATTGCCCCCCATCTATCTTCTGAGCTCGTGCTGCTAGGTGACCTAAACTGGGACATGCTTAACACCCCGGCCATCCTACAATCTAAGCTAGATGCCCTCAGTCTCACACAAATCATCATTGAACCTACCAGGTACAACCCCAAATCCATAAACACGGGCACCCTCTTAGATATCATCCTAACTAACTCGCCCTCCAAATACACCTCTGCTGTTTTCAACCAAGATCTCAGCGATCACTGCCTCATTGCCTGCATCCGTAATGGGTCTGCGGTCAAACGACCACCCCTCATCACTGTCAAACGCTCCCTAAAACACTTCTGCGAACAGGCCTTTCTAATTGACCTGGCCGGGGTATCCTGGAATGACATTGACCTCATCCCATCAGTAGAGGATGCCTGGTTATTCTTTAAAAGTGCCTTCCTCACCATCTTAAATAAGCATGCTCCATTCAAAAAATGTAGAACCAGGAACAGATATAGCCCTTGGTTCACTCCAGACCTGTCTGCCCTTGACCAGCACAAAAACATCCTGTGGCGTTCTGCATTAGCATCGAATAGCCCCCGTGATATGCAACATTTCAGGGAAATTAGGAACCAATGTACACAGGCAGTTAGGAAAGCTAAGGCTAGCTTTTTCAAACAGAAATTTGCATCCTGTAGTACAAACTCAAAAATGTTCTGACACTGTAAAGTCCATGGAGAATAAGAGCACCTCCTCCCAGCTGCCCACTGCACTGAGGCTAGGAAACACTGTCTCTACCGATAAATCCACCTGGCTACCCCTACCCTGGCCAACAGCCCTGCACCCCCCACAGCAACTCGCCCAAACCTCCCCCACTTCTCCTTCACCCAAATCCAGATAGCTGATGTTCTGAAAGAGCGGCAAAATCTGGACCCCTACAAATCAGCCGGGCTAGACAATCTGGACCCTCTCTTTCTAAAATTATCTGCCAAAATTATTGCAACCCCTATTACTAGCCTGTTCAACCTCTCTTTCGTATCGTCTGAGATTCCCATAGATTGGAAAGCTGCCGCGGTCATCCCCCTCATCAAAGGGGGAGACACTCTAGACCCAAACTGCTACAGACCTATATCTATTCTACCCTGCCATTCTAAGGTCTTTGAAAGTTAACAAACAGATAACCGACCATTTCGAATCTCACCGTACCTTCTCCGCTATGCAATTTGGTTTCAGAACTGGTCATGGGTGCACCTCAGCCACGCTCAAGGTCCTAAACGATATCATAACCGCCATCGATAAGAGACATTACTGTGCAGCCATATTCATCGACCTGGCTAAGGCTTTCGACTCCGTCAATCACAACACTCTTATTGGCAGACTCAACAGCCTTGGTTTCTCAAATGATTGCCTTGCCTGGTTTACCAACTACTTCTCTGATAGAGTTCAGTGTGTCAAATCGGCGGGCCTGTTGTCTGGACCTCTGGCAGTCTCTATGGGGGTGCCACAGGGTTAAATTCTCGGGCCAACTCTCTTCTCTGTATACATCAATGATGTCACTCTCTCAGCTGGTGATTCTCTGATCCACCTCTACGCAGATGAAACCATTCTGTATACCTCTGGCCCTTCTTTGGACACTGTGTTAACTAACCTCCAGACGAGCTTCAATGCCATACAACTCTCCTTCCGTGGCCTCCAACTGCTCTTAAATGCGAGTAAAACTAAATGCATGCTCTTCAACCGATCGCTGCCCGCACCTGCCCGCCCATCCAGCATCACTACTCTGGACGGTTCTGACTTGGAATATGTGGAAAACTACAAATACCTAGGTGTCTGGTTAGACTGTAAACTCTCCTTCCAGACTCACATTAAACATCTCCAATCCAAAATTAAATCTAGAATCGGCTTCTTATTTTGCAACAAAGCATCCTTCACTCATGCTGCCAAACATACCCTCGTAAAACTGACCATCCTACCGATCCTCGACTTCGGCGATGTCATTTACAAAATAGCCTCCAACACTCTACTCAACAAATTGGATGCAGTCTATCACAGTGCCATCCGTTTTGTCACCAAAGCCCCTTATGCCACCCACCACTGCGACCTGTATGATCTCGTTGGCTGGCCCTCGCTTCATACTCGTCGCCAAACCCATTGGCTCCAGGTCATCTACAAGTCTCTGCTAGATAAAGCCCCACCTTATCTCAGCTCACTGTTCACCATAGCAGCAACCACCCGTAGCACGCGCTCCAGCAGGTATATCTCACTGGTCACCCCCAAAGCAAATTATTCCTTTGGCCGCCTCTCCTTCCAGTTCTCTGCTGCCAATGACTGGAACAAACTGCAAAAATCTCTGAAGCTGGAGACTCTTACCTCCCTCACTAGCTTTAAGCACCAGCTGTCAGAGCAGCTCACAGATCACTGCACCTGTACATAGCTCATCTGTAAATAGCCCATCCAATCTACCTCATCCCCATACTGTTATTTATGTATTTATCTTGCTCCTTTGCACCCCAGTATCTCAACTTGCACATTCATCTTTGCACATCCTACCATTCCAGTGTTTAATTGCTATATTGTAATTACTTCGCCACCATGGCCTATTTATTGCCTTACCTCTCTTATCCTACCTCATTTGCACATACTGTATATAGATAATTCTACTGTATTATTGACTGTATGTTTGTTTATTCCATGTGTAACTCTGTGTTGTTGTATGTGTCAAACTGCTTTGCTTTATCTTGGCCAGGCCGCAGTTGCAAATGAGAACTTGTTCTCAACTACCTACCTGGTTAAATAAAGGTGAAATAAAAAATAAAATATTTAAATGTTAACGCCATACTATGAAATAATCAATGAGCTTTTTTAAATAGAGGAGTGTTCGGCTAAACAAACAGGCTCTAAACATTCAGGCAATTCAAAAAATATGTGAACGGTTTGATCATTTCTCTCTTCCAGAAAAAAATGATTCTAATCGCCAAAATGACCATGATCAAAGACGTGCGTTTGTGTCATTCTGGGTGTTTGATGGTTGGAGATTTCATTGGCATATTTTGTGATTCTATCGCTCTCTCTCTCTGTCTGTTACACAAACACACGTAAGCAGATCCAATTATTAGCCAGCTCCATTCTCCCTCTTTCTCGTCATCTCTCACACACACACACACACACACACACACACACACACACACACACACACACACACACACACACACACACACACACACACACACACACACACACACACACACACACACACACACACACACACACACACACTTCTTTGTTTGACCAAAACATATGCTATTTAGATCCTGGGGGAGTACATTACAATGTTAACTCAATGGACGAGGACTGAAATGTAACCTGAACAGTTACTGTTAGCTCTCTCTCTACCCCCCTTCTACAGTATGTATTCTCTCTACAGTATGTATTCTCTCTACAGTATGTAATCTCTCAACAGTACGTGTGTGTTCTCTCTACAGTATGTATTCTCTCTACAGTATGTCTGTGTTCTCTCTACAGTATGTGTGTTCTCTCAACAGTACGTGTGTATTCTCTCTACAGTATGTATTCTCTCTACAGTATGTGTGTGGTCTCTCTACAGTATGTGTGTGTTCTCTCAACAGTACGTGTGTTCTCTCTACAGTATGTATTCTCTCTACAGTATGTATTCTCTCTACAGTATGTGTGTGTTCTCTCTACAGTACACGTGTGTTCTCTCTACAGTACACATGTGTTCTCTCTACAGTACGCGTGTATTCTCTCTACAGTATGTACAGTATGTGTTCTCTCTACAGTATGTGTTCTCTCTACAGTATGTGTTCTCTCTACAGTATGTACAGTATGTGTTCTCTCCACAGTATGTGTTCTCTCTACAGTATGTACAGTATGTGTTCTCTCTACAGTATGTACAGTATGTGTTCTCTCTACAGTATGTACAGTATGTGTTCTCTCTACAGTATGTGTTCTCTCTACAGTATGTACAGTATGTGTTCTCTCTACAGTATGTACAGTATGTGTTCTCTCTACAGTATGTACAGTATGTGTTCTCTCTACAGTATATGTTCTCTCTACAGTATGTGTTCTCTCTACAGTATGTGTTCCCTCTACAGTATGTACAGTATGTGTGTGTTCTCTCTACAGTGTGTACAGTATGTGTTCTCTCTACAGTATGTACAGTATGTGTTATCTCTACAGTATGTGTTCTCTCTACAGTATGTACAGTATGTGTTCTCTCTACAGTATGTACAGTATGTATTCTCTCTACAGTATGTACAGTATGTGTTCTCTCTACAGTATGTACAGTATGTATTCTCTCTACAGTATGTGTGTGTTCTCTCTACAGTACGTGTGTGTTCTCTCTACAGTGTCTACAGTATGTGTTCTCTCTACAGTGTGTACAGTATGTGTTCTCTCTACAGTGTGTACAGTATGTGTTCTCTACAGTATATGTTCTCTCTACAGTATGTGTTCTCTCTACAGTGTGTACAGTATGTGTTCTCTCTACAGTGTGTACAGTATGTGTTCTCTCTACAGTGTGTACAGTATGTGTTCTCTCTACAGTGTGTACAGTATGTGTTCTCTACAGTATATGTTCTCTCTACAGTGTGTGTTCTCTCTACAGTATATACAGTATGTGTTCTCTCTACAGTATATACAGTATGTGTTCTCTCTACAGTATATGTTCTCTCTACAGTGTGTACAGTATGTGTTCTCTCTAAAGTATGTGTTCTCTCTACAGTGTGTACAGTATGTGTTCTCTCTACAGTATATGTTCTCTCTACAGTGTGTACAGTATGTGTTTTCTCTACAGTATGTACAGTATGTGTTCTCTCTACAGTATGTACAGTATGTGTTCTCTCTACAGTATGTGTGTGTTCTCTCTACAGTATATGTTCTCTCTACAGTGTGTACATTATGTGTTCTCTCTACAGTATATACAGTATGTGTTCTCTCTACAGTATATACAGTATGTGTTCTCTCTACAGTATATGTTCTCTCTACAGTGTGTACAGTATGTGTTCTCTCAACAGTACAGTACGTGTGCCTGACTGCACCATGCCCCCATTTGCATTTAAATGAAAAGCATTGTCTGCGTATAGAGACTGAGTGACTGCTACAGTGGCTCTAGCCTACCCTACACGCTCAATATACTCCTTTCACTCTGCCTCTATTGCTTCCATCCCCAACTCCATATTCAATAAGCTCTGCTGATATGAAGCCAGTAGGTCACATTGCCAATGCCAAGACACAGTAGAAATACACAAAGGGGAATATTTATAATACACATAATCATCATAATACACAGCAAAATATCAGTCTCTCTTCTCTCTCTCTCAATATCATTCTATCGCTCTTCCCTCCTCCTCCCCACCTCTCTCTCTCTCATCCCTTCTTCTGTCTATCTCTGTCTCTGATGGCAAAGTGGCAACCCATCTCTATCTCTCTCTCTTTTGCTGGCTCTATTCCTCTCTCGCTCCCTCTTTTATTCTCTCTTTCTCTCTCTCTCTGTGTCTCTTTCATTCTCTCTCTCTCTCTCTCTCTCTCTGTGTCTCTTCAGACTGCAGTGTTTTTGCTGGGACATTGCCGGAGGGATCAAGCTGGTTAACTTGCCTTGCGGTGTTGACAGTCTTCCTTTAAATGAAACGGTTTGGGACGTAGCCTCTAGTCTTTGTCTAGAGTCCGTGTGTGTGTGTGTGTGTGTGTGTGTGTGTGTGTGTGTGTGTGTGTGTCTGTGCCTGCGTTCATGTGTATCTCTGTCTGTCTGTCCACACTGTGAGAGTGTGTGGTCTGCTCACTCTGAAGAGAGTTAGTGCCAACGTGTGTGTGTGTTTTCGCTGATCGATGGAGTAATCCCGTTAACGTTCCCGTCAGTCCAGGGGAACAGCTCTGATTACAGGCTTAACCGGGACAGATACGGTAACGACCCTAATCCTCTAAACTCCACTGCAATGCCAGAGGAGACCACACACACCCCATCAGCGAACTGTGATTACAGAGACGGTCAGGAAAAAGGGTTCACTGTCCCTACCTCCCAGTCCTATGAAGGGGAATGAAACGAGTGGTTATACAATACCTATATTCAGACACTGTTGAAGGACTTTATAATAAAAGAAACATGTTTCAGAACGGAAGCCTTGACTATGCCACACCAGTAAGACTTTCATGCCAAAACATGTTGCTTTACGACAATAACGACTCAAACAGATACGTACCGTGAACTGGTGGACAAACAAGGATACGGTTGGCTGCAACTGACCACTGGTTAATCACTGGACCTCAACAAGGACTTTTCCCTCATTTAGGATCCTGTCACAAAGGGATGCCTTCTCTGGCCAATGGGAGAGCTAGGTTGACAGGCCGGCTCATTTGAGCAGATAAAGGAGGGAGGGAGAAACTTTAGCCGAATCACTGTCTGTGCTCACAATACCGTTCTAGTTTTAATGATGAGAGAACAAGACCAACTCTCCTCCTCGTTTATCCATCTCTCGCTGTCCCTCTATATATTTTTCTCCAGTTCCCACTGTGTATGCAGTTTTATCTCTTCCTCCCTCCTTCTCTCTTTCTGTCCCTCACACTCTTTCTGACCGTTTCTACCTATCTTTTCTCCCTCCCCTTCCCTCTCCCTCCCCTTCCCCTCTCCCTCCCCTTCCCCTCTCCCTCTCCCTCCCCCTCCCCTTCCCTTCCCTTCCCTTCCCTTCCCTTCCCTCTCCCTCTCCCTCCCCTTCCCTTCCCTCTCCCTCCCCTTTCCCTCTCCCCTCCCTCCCCTTCCCCCTCCCTCCCCTTCCCCTCTCCCTCCCCTTCCCCCCTCCCTCCCCTTCCCCTCTCCCTCCTACTGACCCTCTCTTTCTACCTATCTCTTTCCATCTCTTCCCCCTCCCTCTCCCTCCTACTGCCCCCTCTCTTTCTACCTATCTCTTTCCATCTCTTCCCTCTCCCTCTCCCTCCTACTGCCCCCTCTCTTTCTACCTATCTCTTTCCATCTCTTCCCTCTCCCTCTCCCTCCTACTGCCCCCTCTCTTTCTACCTATCTCTTTCCATCTCCCTCCTACTGCCCCCTCTTTTTCTACCTATCCTCTCTCCCTCCCCTTCCCCTCTCCCTCCTACTGTCCTCTCTTTCTACCTATCTCTTTCCATCTCTTCCCCCTCCCTCTCCCTCCTACTGCCCCCTCTCTTTCTACCTACCTCTCTTTCCATCCATCCCTCCCCCTTCCCTACCCTTCCCTATTCTACCCCTCCCTCCTATCTATCAAACTGATAGACTAATTGCCTGGTGAGAGAGCGCGGTCCCCTGGTGTGATTACTCTGATGGACCTAGCAACCAAAAGCGTTCACTTTGCGGTTGAAAAGGGGGCTAAAGGGCCTAAAAGCTCTTATTCCACTCCATCGACCGCAACCACGTTCAGACATCGTGACCGTGTCTCTACGGGTTTGTGTTTGTACGCGCGCGTGTGTGTGTGCGCCTTTTTGTGTGAGTGTATGTGCGTCCTCCAGCCTGTCAATATAACCCAATCAGAACTCCCCAGACAGCTCTACAAGTCACGACCCCAAGCCATCGACAAGACCTTTTGATCCTTTCCAGGTCAATTCGTTCATGGACTCTGGATTGGTTGAGCTCAAGGACATTGCCTTGGCTCCATTGGATCAAAGCATGTCTGGTGAACTCCAGTCACTGTCACTAAGGATCTAAGACAGACTGAATCCCAAATGGGACCCTATTCCATTTGTAGTGCAATACTTTTGACCAGTGCCCTATGGGCCTGGTTAAAAGTAGTACACTATTTAAGGAATAGGGTCCCATTTGGGAAGCAGACAGACTGACTGAAAACCCACAGTGATGTTGATTTCCATCATCCGTTGTGGGTCTAAATCGTCTGGTGTTAGTAGTAAGATGAAAAGGAAGGGATCAGGAAGGGATTGTGACTGTATAGGCCTAGCCTGGTCAAACCGGACTAAACATTACGCCCCCTGTTGTTTCGTAGTGTTCAGTCTAGTTTAACCAGGCTAGCATTGCCCATGACAGCCTAGTTAAGTTTGCATGAGCAGGCAGGCATTGACTTATGGCACAGAGAAAGGCCATAGAACAAAATACAAATCCCATTGAGACAATGTATTTATGTGTGTACATGGACAGGTGTGGGCATGTTGTGGTGTGTATCGGGTGGTTGTGTTGTTGTTGTGTTGTTTCTGTTGGTTTGTGTTGATAAATAAAAACGTATCAAGGAAGAGACAATGTCCCCATCGGCCACAGAGACCGTAGCCCTCACTTAAAGCTACAGTCTGTGACCCGGCCTCAGCTGTGTACCAAAACAAGTACCGGGACCCTGGTTCTGTTGTTTTTTCAAATCGCAGACTGTATCTTTAAACAATGCAGCGTAGTGTGAGCAGCTTCAATACACTGTTTGCAGAGAGGGCAACGTTTCTGTTACTGTACCTTCAACAAGTCATGTCTACTGTTTAATAATGCGCAGATCTGGTGTGTGTGTGTGCGTGTCTCTCTTTTACCACTCTCAATAGATCTAACAAACAATACCACACTGTTTTCCGCAGTCTGTTGACACTGGTTTATCACAACTCTTTTATCAAAGAGAGTTAGTCCTCCTTTATCTCCCACCCCCCTCTCCCTGTCGTTGGCTTGGTTGGAATTACAGGTTTTCCTAAAGGCCCTTCTGTTGTCTATCCTGATTGGAATTGATTTGGCAGGAATATCTATTGCTACAAGACTGTTGCAGTGCAGGTTCTAGTCTACACACATACACACACACACAAATACTAATACAGACAGACACAGTCCCAATGGTCATCACTATCACCGTGGAGACCAAGCCTCTGCCCCCGCTCTCTCTTCCTGATCCATTTTTAACCAGCGCCTCTCCTCCTCATCGCCGGGGACAACTGGAGGGAAACCAGAGACCACCGGTTGCCTGGCAACCACTGTACAGTAAAGGCAAAGATGGCTGAGATGGGTGGGCTTTGGGTCCTCAAACTGATCATCCATCTATACAGTGCATGTGTTTTTCAGGATGTACGTTTATAATGATTCAGCGTCTCTTTGTTGTAGAACAATAATGACCAGGTCTAATATATGGATATGTATATGGATTCAATGCAGAGACAATCCACAGGAAATAGTCTATTCCAGGGGACCAATGGGGAAGCTTGTTTTGTTCACCGGCAGCCTGAAGAGCCAATAGGAGATTTTATATAACTACCTTCGCCATGGATACATCTCCATTAATAGATAGTGTTAAATGGGACTGGGAGCATTGGCTCAGTGTGTGTGTGTGTGTTCCGTTTGTGTCTGAGAGACAGAAATAGTGCCAAATGGAGGAAAAACACGACAAATGCTGGAGGACACACACACACACACACACACACACACACACACACACAAGTGAGCTCATGAATACATGGGCAGGCTGAGTAGATGTAATAACCAATCAGACGCTGGTCTGAAAGGAGGAGAGGAAACAGACTGATATTTTTCTGGGTTATCGTTTACATTGGGTACTTCAAAGCCTCTGATGAAACCGATAGGATTTCACACAGCCAAGAAGACTCTCTGTCTGCATCCCAAATGTACACTTCTTTTGCTCAATATAGGGAATAGGTTGCCATTTGGGACGGAGACTCTCTATAGGTCTCAGTGAACCAATCACTACACAGTTGTAATGCTGTTACTATTTCTCTATAGGTCTCAGTGAACCAATCACTACACAGTTGTAATGCTGTTACTATTTCTCTATAGGTCTCAGTGAACCAATCACTACACAGTTGTAATGCTGTTACTATTTCTCTATAGGTCTCAGTGAACCAATCACTACACAGTTGTAATGCTGTTACTATTTCTCTATAGGTCTCAGTGAACCAATCACTACACAGTTGTAATGCTGTTACTATTTCTCTATAGGTCTCAGTGAACCAATCAGTACACAGTTGTAATGCTGTCACTATTTCTCTATAGGTCTCAGTGAACCAATCACTACACAGTTGTAATGCTGTTACTATTTCTCTATAGGTCTCAGTGAACCAATCACTACACAGTTGTAATGCTGTCACTATTTCTCTATAGGTCTCAGTGAACCAATCACTACACAGTTGTAATGCTGTCACTATTTCTCTATAGGTCTCAGTGAACCAATCACTACACAGTTGTAATGCTGTTACTATTTCTCTATAGGTCTCAGTGAACCAATCACTACACAGTTGTAATGCTGTTACTATTTCTCTATAGGTCTCAGTGAACCAATCACTACACAGTTGTAATGCTGTTACTATTTCTCTATAGGTCTCAGTGAACCAATCACTACACAGTTGTAATGCTGTCACTATTTCTCTATAGGTCTCAGTGAACCAATCACTACACAGTTGTAATGCTGTTACTATTTCTCTATAGGTCTCAGTGAACCAATCACTACACAGTTGTAATGCTGTCACTATTTCTCTATAGGTCTCAGTGAACCAATCACTACACAGTTGTAATGCTGTTACTATTTCTCTATAGGTCTCAGTGAACCAATCACTACACAGTTGTAATGCTGTCACTATTTCTCTATAGGTCTCAGTGAACCAATCACTACACAGTTGTAATGCTGTTACTATTTCTCTATAGGTCTCAGTGAACCAATCACTACACAGTTGTAATGCTGTTACTATTTCTCTATAGGTCTCAGTGAACCAATCACTACACAGTTGTAATGCTGTTACTATTTCTCTATAGGTCTCAGTGAACCAATCACTACACAGTTGTAATGCTGTTACTATTTCTCTATAGGTCTCAGTGAACCAATCACTACACAGTTGTAATGCTGTTACTATTTCTCTATAGGTCTCAGTGAACCAATCACTACACAGTTGTAATGCTGTTACTATTTCTCTATAGGTCTCAGTGAACCAATCACTACACAGTTGTAATGCTGTTACTATTTCTCTATAGGTCTCAGTGAACCAATCACTACACAGTTGTAATGCTGTTACTATTTCTCTATAGGTCTCAGTGAACCAATCACTACACAGTTGTAATGCTGTTACTATTTCTCTATAGGTCTCAGTGAACCAATCACTACACAGTTGTAATGCTGTTACTATTTCTCTATAGGTCTCAGTGAACCAATCACTACACAGTTGTAATGCTGTTACTATTTCTCTATAGGTCTCAGTGAACCAATCACTACACAGTTGTAATGCTGTTACTATTTCTCTATAGGTCTCAGTGAACCAATCACTACACAGTTGTAATGCTGTTACTATTTCTCTTCCTGTGTCCTTCCCCATCAGAGGATGTGTTAGTTCTTGGTTCTGCTGTGATTATATAATGGTAAACGCAGCACATGTGAGGAGTGGAAAGGACAAAAGGGATCTGTTATACACACATACAAACAAGTGCAAACATGGACACATGCAAGTATACACACACACACACGTACACACACACACAAGCATACACACACTAGCCTTGATCTACCAATGACGCTTCAACGGACTGTGAAAATTCCTTAAACACTACTTGGTTGGCCAGAGGGACACAGTTTAGTTGGTTGAGGTGACGTGATAATCACAAGACACCCTATTGCTTCCTATAGTGTAGTACAGTTGATCAGAATAGGCTCTGGTCTAAATGATTGCCCTATAGGGAATAGGGTGTCAAAGTAGTGCACTACATAGGGAATAGGGTGTCAAAGTAGTGCACTATATAGGGAATAGGGTGTCAAAGTAGTGCACTATATAGGGAATAGGGTGTCAAAGTAGTGCACTATATAGGGAATAGGGTGTCAAAGTAGAGCCCTATATAGGTAGTAGGCTGTGGTTTGAGAAGTAATGAATAAGTAGGATTAATGTAGGTAAGTCCATTAAGGTTGACTGAAGTGTAAAATGATTTATGGTCGTCAATTAAGCGGAATATTGTACGTGTCACAACCCCTATGTGAGGTGATGATTTGATTGGCTAGGTGGTCAGGTGGGGCAGGGTGAGCAGCATGATGGCTGAGTATGATTGGTCACCTGGCATCATTGTAAAACAAGGGCAGGTGGTAGGATATGCCTCTTCCTCTTCACTCTGTTTGCTCAACAGCTGTTGTGGAAAACATGTCTGCTGTTTTGCTGCAACCTGCCTCCTTCTCTCACCCCACTCTCTCCCTATTTCGTTTGTTCCGTTTCTCTCTCTCGAATTCCCTCCTTTCTCAACCCCAACCCTTTCTCTCTCTCTGCCACTTTTCTTTCTCCCTTCATCTCCCTCTCTCATTCTTACCTCTCTCTCTCTCCCCTACACGCCTCTCTATATGGTGAGATTGGTCGCCAATGCGTTACAGATCTAGGGTTAGCCAAGTTAAAGTCCCCAATAACAGCTGTGCAATAACCCCGTCAACCACCATCACTATACTAATCTACCCATGTAAGCTGCCTACACACCACCTACCACCCCCATGTAATGCAATAGTTGGGCTGCATTCCATTCCCTCCAGGCCCTTGTGTGCAATTCTCTTACAGCATACCTGTACATGTCCTAACTCAGAGAGTGGGAGTACTGAAAAAGAATGGAGAGGAACAGAGAGAGATTGAAATCATCTAAGTTGATGAGCAAGTACATTAACATCTGTTCTAAATGTGATGAACAGACAGAGACAGAACCAGAACTGAAGTCCCAACAGGAGATCTGAGAGGTCCAGCTACACCAAGCCCTCGGGGCCTGTTACCCAGCCTGCCCTGGGATGTGTGTGTTGGCCTACTGTACATGTCTAGGAATGTGTGTCTTCATGTCTAAATGGTTGTGAGTGTATGTATGTGCGTGACTGTGTGTTCCCACTAAACTCAAGCACTATGAACCCCTCTACACACACACACTTCTACACTACTTTCACCACCACAGCAATTCCCAGCCCAGGACAGCAGGACTCAGATCTCTCTTTTATGCAACTGTGTACAGTACATCTGCTAAACACACACAGATTAAAACAAATACAGAAATACGGGCAGGTATTTCACACACACGGAATAGTCACTAGTCAGCAGGATTGATTGAACGGCACAGAAGCGTTTCATACGTTCCCATCCCCTCGGGCCACTGCACCCTATAGAACACACAACCTCTAGAGAGAGCGAGAGAGCGAGAGAGCGAGAGAGCGAGAGATACTACAAAAAACGCAGAGAAAGAGGCAGCAGCAAGCACATCGATGGAGAAGCACCACTAATAACACTCCTTCCCCTTCTGTCTCCTCTCTTTCTCTGTACAGTATATCTCCATCCCCCCTCACTCCTTCCCCTTCTGTCTCCTCTCTTTCTCTGTACAGTATATCTCCATCCCCCCTCACTCCTTCCCCTTCTGTCTCCTCTATTTCTCTGTACAGTATATCTCATCCCCCCTCACTCCTTCCCCTTCTGTCTCCTCTCTTTCTCTGTACAGTATATCTCATCCCCCCCTCACTCCTTCCCCTTCTGTCTCCTCTCTTTCTCTGTACAGTATATCTCATCCCCCCTCACTCCTCTCCCCTTCGGTCTCCTCTCTTTCTCTGTACAGTATATCTCATCCCCCTCACTCCTTCCCCTTCTCTGTCTCTCTAATCATTCTTTCCCCTTCTTATTCCCTGTAGACTTACCTTTCTTCCGAAGGGGGTATTCTGTACGAAAGGTCTTGGAGAGAGGAACACGCAATTCCAGCAGCTCTTCTCTGTCTTCCCCCAGAGCTGTGTGCTCCCCCTCTGCTTCTCAGAGAGACGGACTAATACATGTAGCTCCTTTTAGCTGTGAGTCACAATCCAGTCCAGCAGTAAATAGCAGAGAAGAGGAGGAGTGTGTCCTCTCTCTCTCCCTCTCTCTCTCTCTCTCTCTCTCCACGCTTTGTCTCCTATCTCCTCTCTGTAAACTCCCCCTTCTCGCTCTCCTCTTTCTTTTTCCTCCTCTCTTTCTCTCCCTCTCTCTCCCTCTCTCCCTCCCTCCCCCCCTCTCTCTCGTTCTCCAGATTCCAGAGGTTTTACACCGTTCTGCCACTCCTCCTTCCTCCTCGGCTGCGGCAGAGAGACTGTCTCTCCCACATCTCTGCCTGAAACCCCCGCCCTACGCTGCTCGCTCTTTCTCTCTCTCCACCTCGTTACCATGGAGACGCGGGGCCCATCCAGAGATGGGCTCATGCACACTGGCTGTCGGTGTAGGTGAGTGAGTGAGTGTATATGTGCCTAAATGCGTGTGTATATGTCCGTGCATACCAGTAACGCAGAGCTCCTGTGTAGCCCTGCATATCGCTCTACCACTCTCCAATGAGCTAAGTCACCCATTATAATCCGACACCACACTACAGCCTATAATAGAATAACATGAAGCTAACGGAGCTAACAGAGCACAGCTGACTGAAGCTCTCCCTCCTTCATGTTCTTTGACTCCTTTGGGGTTTTCCACAGAATATCATCATCATTGTAAAGAGTTACGTAATGTTTGGGTACAGGACCCATATGTTGAAACTTGAATTAAACACACACATGCACACACAGCGATGGGACTTGACAACAGGTGTGTGTGTGTGTGTGTGTGTGTATGCTATACTGAGTGTGTGTGTACGTAATACATGAAACCTAAGCCATCTAGCTTGGCTTTGCGTCATCCCATTCCTAACTATAAGTATCATTCATGTGATACTATGTTTAAGGGATAATGCCTTTCGAAGCCGGTGTTCGGAGGATATATTGGCACAAGTGTTGTAAGGCCTAAGACGAAGTATAGGGCCGGCAAACCGAGCCAATATATCCTCCAAACACCGGCTTCCAGGGCATTATCACTTTTATACAACGTGTTACCAACATATTCAAATAATGATTGACATATTTTCATAAAAAACGTTATTTTGATGAATTTACTCATACTATTTCATCCTTCCACGAGATATAGTCCCGACACAAATCTAGGGTTGCTACCCAAGCCGGCTGGTCGTTCGTTCTATCGGTTCGGTTGCTAGAGACGCGACCCAGTCGTTCAGTCACTTTGTTCTGTATCTATGGACGTGACCCAGTCGTTCATTCTAAATGCTCCATTACCATACTGGCTGGCAATGTTCTTATCCTTTGCTTGTTAGCTAGCCAACTACGGCTAACTTACAGTCACGTCAAACAGTGCAGCCAGAATAACAGAAAAGTAGCTGCATTTGTGTTTGTTTGAGCTGTTTTCTAGTGACATTTACTTGGATACATCCATAACACTGAGCTAATGATGCACGATTTCTCCTGGCATAGAAAATGTGCTCTCTCATCAGGACACTGTTGTTCAGAGGAGCTAGCCAACAACACAGCTAACACAATCACTTCAAACGGACGCTGGAAAGACTGCAAACTAGCTGCATTTAATTTAGTTCTACCTGTTTTCTATTGACATTTCTTTGTATATATATAGAAAAATGATGCCAGCTGATTCATGATTTCGACTGGGTGAGAAAAGCTGTCTGCCTGTCTGTCTCGTCCCGACATGTTAATTTACTATGAGATAGGTGGAGATCGGATTTCAATATTGAAACAATGTTACAAATGTCGGAGAGACAGACAGCAAGGTTTATACAAATCTCTGCTGTTGAAAACGAAATGTTAGCCTAAAAGAAATGTGAGATAATGTCTAGATGCTTTTTACAGTGGAGATCAAGTTTATAAATTGCCTGGCTGGGCTGATGAGACAGTGGATTGCGCAGTCAGATGGAACAGAGTAAATAGGCATTTTAACATCATAGATTTAGCTGGTGGTAACTTGTGGAATAGACACCGGCTAGAATGCGGTTTTAACCAATCAGCATTCAGGATTAGAAGCACCCGTTGTATAATTTACAGTAGTACAAAACTGTCAGTTACAGCATCTCTCACTACACCTCCTACTCTATTCTACCATAAAGGGGTGTTGTGAATCCAAACAGGAATGAACAAGCAACGGTCAGAGAATGTAACATAGTAGCACATGCAGTACTGTACAGGACTCAGGCAAAACCACCCACACACCAATTAACATCAAGTACTAACATTACTTACCCCTCTATCAAGATAACCTACAAGCAGTACGCATTCAACACACATAAACATGTCCACACACACACACACACACACACACACACACACACGTATGGACCACACACACACATATGGACCACGCACGCACGCCCTCCTACATATAATCATCCTAACACAAAACATGCATCAAGATTCAATTATTTGCAGCTTAGAAGTGCGTCCAACTGACCAGCAGTGTGTGTGCTGTGGCTAACGAAGGCAGGAACCATCTGGTGGTGTGATGGGAAACAATCTGTGTATTTGGAGAGGTGACAGAGAAGGTGACACACACACGCACACACACACACACACACACTGTGCATTTGGACAGGTGACAGAGAAGGTATGAAATGCACAAACAAAGGGACACATCTGATTTAAAATCCTCCATCCTCCATTCACATATATAGTCTCTATGGTAACTACTAGCTGAGGCGTCATGGCAACAGGGCAGAGCTGGGATAAAAAGGCAAAACTATTATTACTGGCTTGATGACTTATTGACCGCACACCATTATTGTGTTCAAGACTGGATATTAGCCAAGCAGAATGGGGAACAGTGTGTGTGTGTGTGTGTGTGTGTGTGTGTGTGTGTGTGTGTGTTTACGGGATGTCTATTTCCCCTTCAAGGAGCATATTATATGATCAGTGAGGAATGCAGAGACTTGTCCAGCCCTGTGGGTGTATGACACACACACACACACACACACACACACACACACACACACACACACACACACACACACACACACACACACACACACACACACACACACACACACACACACACACACACACAAAAAGAACACGACACTGAGCACCCTACAGCACTAACCCAGAAACACGCCCTCACATGCAAGGAATGAGCATGAAGCAATACACAGCCACCTAAAAACACTCACCTGTTAGCCCAGGTAGACAACATTAGTTATCACTAGGCCCATTTAACAGAAATAACCTCTGCTTTCAACGAGATCTCACAGCTTTTACTCACTAACACACACACGCACAATCCCCACACACACTCCCCAAACTGTGTTCTCTGTCTGAGACAGTGTTCATTTCGTCAACAAAGATCGTGACTAAAATATTTGTCAAACACCTATTTTTCAGTGGCAATTGACAAGACTATAACTGACTAAATAGTCCCAGAAAAAAATCTGTAACTAAACTAAAATTATTTTTCATTTTAGTTGACTAAAACATAACGAGACAAAATTATCTCTGTAACAAAAATCTAACTACTAAGTGGACTGGACAATAGTTTCTGAGACTGAGAGCTTTTCAATCGTTTGTTAAAGCTACACCTTGTTCAGTCGTGTTACCTCATTAACTAGCTATAGCTAACAACCTGGGGTGCGTTCAGCAGGACGCAACGTTTTGGAACGTTCAGATGGAAATATATTATGTGGAACAAACATGCCTCTCTGACATGTTGAATAAGGAATAACGTCGGCTCTATTCATGGTATTTCTATCTGCAACGTTCAGGAACGTTTTTAAAACTGAACGTGGCCCTGGCAACATTACCAATAGCCTGCTACGCACACATTTGGTGAGAAAGGAAAAGGGATAGCAAGAAAAATGACTAAGACTAAATCTAACAAACAGTGCCAAAATGAACAGTGGTCTGAGAGGGTCAGGAAAACCACTGAGTCTCACATTAAGAGGAAGAAGACCTGGGGGGAAATAACAGCCTCAACTTCTCTACCACTTTAACTCTCTACAAAGCTTTCCAATCACGTTGAATTTCCTAATTACTCCATTCTGCGCTCCCAGCCTTCACCTCCTCTAGGTGTCTTACTGGAGTGCTGCCACTCTCTGTCTGCCTGACAACAGGGAGGAAGGTGGAAATGAAAGGTTGTGTCGCCATCTTGTGCATGGTTATGTTACTGCAGCTGTCTCTCCAACATCCATCCATGTCATAGTCATCATAGCAATAATACAAATTCGACATGTCTGTTTCAATCATTCATTTTACGTTGCATTTACAGTTTAGGCATTCAACAATAAGTGCCTTGCTCAAGGGCACATGGACAAATGTTTAACCTAGTCAGTTCAGGGATTCGAACCAGCGACCTTTCGGTTACTGGCCCAATGCTCTTAACCGCTAGGCTACCTGCCTATTCCACTTGGAATGAGTCTGCATTCTTACCAATCCCATGTCTAGGACGTAAGCAGCTTTGAAAGGAACAAGGGTAAAAGCTAAAAGCCTTCCTTAAAGCTCAAAACAGATCTATGGCTCAAAAGCTGAATATGATTTGTCTACTGGAATGATTCATGGTGGTGTTCAGTAGTTACACAGCACAATAATACATTTTGGTGCTACCTGAAATCGTCCAATAAGAATGCTCATTGTGTGTGTGTGTGTGTGTGTGTGTGTGTGTGTGTGTGTGTGTGTGTGTGTGTGTGTGTGTGTGTGTGTGTGTGTGTGTGTGTGTGTGTGGAGAAGAGGAAGGATTAAGAGGTGTTTCTAGAGCAACACTGTTTTAATCCCACAACAGCAGGCCTGTATATGTACACACACAGACACCTCGTTCTATTTTAAACCTTTCCACAATGGCCCTCCGCCTCTCCATTGTCTCCCCGGCCGCCACAGAATCTGTGGCCCATTGCGATTATAAAGTGATTTACTGGGAAAGCAATCGAGAAACAATTCTCCCCATCACTCTCCCTCTGTTATTTACCATCTCTCTCTCATGGTATTCTCTCTCTCTATATACATATATATATATTCTCTCTCTCTCTATACATATATATATTCTCTCTCTCTCTATACATATATATATTCTCTCTCTCTATACATATATATATTCTCTCTCTCTATACATATATATTCTCTCTCTCTCTATACATATACAGTGAGGGAAAAAAGTATTTGATCCCCTGCTGATTTTGTACGTTTGCCCACTGACAAAGAAATTATCAGTCTATAATTTTAATGGTAGGTTTATTTGAACAGTGAGAGACAGAATAACAACAAAAATATCCAGAAAAATGCATGTCAAAAATGTTATAAATTGATTTGCATTTTAATGAGGGAAATAAGTATTTGACCCCTTCTCAATCAAAAAGATTTCTGGCTCCCAGGTGTCTTTCATACAGGTAACGAACGGAGATTAGGAGCACACTCTTAAAGGGAGTGCTCCTATTCTCAGTTTCTTACCTGTATAAAAGATACCTGTCCACAGAAGCAATCAATCAATCAGATTCCAAACTCTCCACCATGGCCAAGACCAAAGAGCTCTCCAAGGATGTCAGGGACAAGATTGTAGACCTACACAAGGCTGGAATGGGCTACAAGACCATGAAGTTTGCCAATGAACATCTGAATGATTCAGAGGACAACTGGGTGAACGTGTTGTGGTCAGATGAGACCAAAATGGAGTTCTTTGGCATCAACCCAACTTGCCGTGTTTGGAGGAGGAGGAATGCTGCCTATGACCCCAAGAAACCATCCCCACCGTCAAACATGGAGGTGGAAACATTATGCTTTGGGGGTGTTTTTCTGCTAAAGGGACAGGACAACTTCACCGCATCAAAGGGACGATGGACGGGGCCATGTACCGTCAAATCTTGGGTGAAAACCTCCTTCCCTCAGCCAGGGTATTGAAAATGGGTCGTGGATGGGTATTCCAGCATGACAATGACCCAAAACACACGGCCAAGGCAACAAAGGAGTGGCTCAAGAAGAAGCACATTAAGGTCCTGGAGTGGCCTAGCCAGTCTCCAGACCTTAATCCCATAGAAAATCTGTGGAGGGAGCTGAAGGTTCGAGTTGCCAAACGTCAGCCTCGAAACCTTAATGACTTGAAGAAGATCTGCAAAGAGGAGTGGGACAAAATCCCTCCTGAGATGTGTGCAAACCTGGTGGCCAACTACAAGAAACGTCTGACCTCTGTGATTGCCAACAAGGGTTTTGCCACCAAGTACTAAGTCATGTTTTGCAGAGGGGTCAAATACTTATTTCCCTCATTAAAATGCAAATCAATTTATAACATTTTTGACATGCGTTTTTCTGGATTTTTTTGTTGATATTCTGTCTCTCACTGTTCAAATAAACCTACCATTAAAATTATAGACTGATCATTTCTTTGTCAGTGGGCAAACGTACAAAATCAGCAGGGGATCAAATACTTTTTTCCCTCACTGTATATATATTCTCTCTCTCTCTATACATATATATATATATATATATATTCTCTCTCTATACATATATATATTCTCTCTCTCTATATATATATATATATATATATATATATATATATTCTCTCTATATATATATATATATATTCTCTCTCTCTCTCTATACATATATATATTCTCTCTCAACAGGTCACAAATGTTGATGCTGTGATGGCACACTGGTATTTCACCCAACAGATATGGGAGTTAATCAGAATTGGATTTGTTTTCAAATTCTTTGTGGGTCTGTGTAATCTGAGGGAAATATGTGTCTCTAATATGGTCATACGTTTGGCAGGAGGTTAGGAAGTGCAGCTCAGTTTCCACCTCATTTTGTGGGCAGTGTGCAGATAGCCTGTCTTCTCTTGAGAGCCACGTCTGCCAACGGCGGCCTTTCTCAATAGCAAGGCTATACTCACTGAGTCTGTACATAGTCAAAGAGTTCCTTAAGTTTGGGTCAGTCACAGTGGTCAGGTACTCAGCCACTGTGTACTCTCTGTTTAGGGCCAAACAGCATTCCAGTTTGCTCAGTTCTTTGTTTAATTCTTTCCAATGTGTCAAGTAACTTCTCTTTTTGATTGATCATTTAGATGGGTGTACTTGTGCTCTCTCTCTCCAGTAGCCAGTGTGAAGAGCGTTGACCTCTCCATGACCCCAGAGACAGAGTCCAGCTGCACTCCTCCTATACTCATTATAGTGCTTCTCTCTGTCTCCAAACACACACGTCGTTCCCATCCTCTTTCCTGTCTGCAGTGTCAGTGTGACGCAGTGGAAACCCCCTGACCCAAATGTAATGGTACTGTCGTTTGTATACAGTAATCAGGCGTAGGAAGAGGGAGTCATGCTCTCAATGATTGGTAGTGAGGCACCACACTGGAGTCACACACTCAAGTCACACGCTACTAATGAAGCAATGTGTTTTAATTAATAATAGTGTGAACGGGAGTCCCACATCTGACAGAGATGAACTATTGCACTGAAATTAACTCACAAATGCAGGGGAGTGTACATACACACACAAATGCAGGGGAGTGTACATACACACACAAATGCAGGGGAGTGTACATACACACAGAGTTTTGTGCAGAAGTGAATATCTTTGCCGGTCTCTTCTCTACCCTCCTGTGGCTCTAACTCAAACTACACTCTCCCTCTCCTCCATCTGAATAGTATACTAACATCCACCTCTGTAATACATTTCACCTCCCCATTTGTTTTCAGATCAGAGGAAAGGAGACTACTGAGGTGCATTCCACCCCCAGAAGAGAGAGAGTAGACAAGGAAAGCAGGCCACAGAGACCCTGGACAAACCGTGTGGGTGGTTTCCCCGGTGTTGTGAGACATTGCCTCCCAAGTGCTTATATAATCTCTCTCTCTCTCTCTCTCTCTCTCTCTCTCTCTCTCTCTCTCTCTCTCTCTCTCTCTCTCTCTCTCTCTCTCTCTCTCTCTCTCTCTCTCTCTCTCTCTCTCTCTCTCTCTCTCTCTCTCTCTCTCTCTCTCTCTCTCTCTCTCTCTCTCTCTCTCTCTCTCTCTCTCTCTCTCTCTCTCTCTCTCTCTCTCTCTCTCTCTCTCTCTCTCTCTCTCTCTCTCTCTCTCTCTCTCTCTCTCTCTCTCTCTCTCTCTCTCTCTCTCTCTCTCTCTGAGGAGAGAAAATACACCATCCTCCTCTCTTCTCACAGAAACCAGCAGGCACTCGATTTAATCAACTCTAAATACAGGAGGTGTGTGTGAGCGCGTACAGTACATGTGTGTGTTAATTCACCGAAAGCTCTTACATATAGTAGCATATCTCTGAACAGATTAACTAGGCCGCTATTACAGTTCAGCAGAGTACAATAAGTACTAGGAAGAAAGTGCCTCAACCCTGTAACCAACCCACCAACCCTGTAACCCACCAACCCTGTAACCAACCCATCCACCCTGTAGCCCAACAACCAGCCCTGTTACCAACCCACCAATCCTGTTACCAACCCTGTAACCAACCTACCAACCCTGTAACCAACCAACCCACCAGCCCTGCAAACAACCCACTAACCAACCCACCAACCCTGTAACCAACCCTGTAACCAACCCATCCACCCTGTAACCAACCCACCAACCAACCAACCAACCCACCAAACCAGTTACCAACCCTGTAACCAACCCACCAACCCTGTAACCAACCCACCAACCCTGTAACCAACCCACCAACCCTGTAACCCACCAACTCTGTAACCAACCCACCAACCCTGTAACCAACCCACCAACCCTGTAACCAACCCACCAACCCTGTAACCCACCAACTCTGTAACCCACCAACTCTGTAACCAACCCACCAACCCTGTAACCCACCAACCCTGTAACCCACCAACTCTGTAACCAACCCACCAACCCTGTAACCAACCCACCAACCCTGTAACCAACCCACCAACCCTGTAACCCACCAACTCTGTAACCAACCCACCAACCCTGTAACCCACCAACCCTGTAACCCACCAACCCTGTAACCCACCAACCCTGTAACCCACCAACCCTGTTACCAACCCTGTAACCAACCCACCAACCCTGTAACCCACCAACCCTGTAACCCACCAACTCTGTAACCAACCCACCAACCCTGTAACCCACCAACTCTGTAACCAACCCACCAACCCTGTAACCCACCAACCCTGTAACCAACCCACCAACCCTGTAACCAACCCACCAACCCTGTAACCCACCAACTCTGTAACCAGCCCACCAACCCTGTAACCAACCCTGTAACCCACCAACTCTGTAACCAACCCACCAACCCTGTAACCCACCAACTCTGTAACCAACCCACCAACCCTGTAACCCACCAACCCTGTAACCAACCCACCAACCCTGTAACCAACCCACCAACCCTGTAACCCACCAACTCTGTAACCAGCCCACCAACCAACCCTGTAACCCACCAACCCTGTTACCAACCCTGTAACCCACCAACCCTGTAACCAACCCACCAACCCTGTAACCCACCAACTCTGTAACCAGCCCACCAACCATGTAACCCACCAACCCTGTTACCAACCCTGTAACCCACCAACTCTGTAACCAACCCACCAACCCTGTAACCCACCAACCCTGTAACCAACCCACCAACCCTGTAACCAACCCACCAACCCTGTAACCAACCCACCAACCCTGTAACCCACCAACTCTGTAACCAACCCACCAACCCTGTAACCAACCCACCAACCCTGTAACCAACCCACCAACCCTGTAACCAACCCACCAACCCTGTAACCCACCAACTCTGTAACCAACCCACCAACCCTGTAACCCACCAACCCTGTAACCCACCAACTCTGTAACCAACCCACCAACCCTGTAACCAACCCACCAACCCTGTAACCAACCCACCAACCCTGTAACCCACCAACTCTGTAACCAACCCACCAACCCTGTAACCCACCAACCCTGTAACCCACCAACCCTGTAACCCACCAACCCTGTTACCAACCCTGTAACCAACCCACCAACCCTGTAACCCACCAACTCTGTAACCAACCCACCAACCCTGTAACCCACCAACTCTGTAACCAACCCACCAACCCTGTAACCCACCAACCCTGTAACCAACCCACCAACCCTGTAACCAACCCACCAACCCTGTAACCCACCAACTCTGTAACCAACCCACCAACCCTGTAACCAACCCTGTAACCCACCAACTCTGTAACCAACCCACCAACCCTGTAACCCACCAACTCTGTAACCAACCCACCAACCCTGTAACCCACCAACCCTGTAACCAACCCACCAACCCTGTAACCAACCCACCAACCCTGTAACCCACCAACTCTGTAACCAGCCCACCAACCAACCCTGTAACCCACCAACCCTGTTACCAACCCTGTAACCCACCAACCCTGTAACCAACCCACCAACCCTGTAACCCACCAACTCTGTAACCAGCCCACCAACCATGTAACCCACCAACCCTGTTACCAACCCTGTAACCCACCAACTCTGTAACCAACCCACCAACCCTGTAACCCACCAACCCTGTAACCAACCCACCAACCCTGTAACCAACCCACCAACCCTGTAACCAACCCACCAACCCTGTAACCAACCCACCAACCCTGTAACCCACCAACCCTGTAACCAACCCACCAACCCTGTACCCACCAACCAACCCACCAACCCACCAACCCTGTAACCAACCCACCAACCCTGTAACCAACCCACCAACCCTGTAACCAACCCTGTAACCCACTAACCCTGTAACCAACCCACCAACCCTGTAACCAACCCACCAACCCACCAACCCTGTAACCAACCCACCAACGCTGTAACCAACCCACCAACCCTGTAACCCACCAACTCTGTAACCAACCCACCAACCCTGTAACCCACCAACCCTGTAACCAACCCACCAACCCTGTAACCCACCAACTCTGTAACCAACCCACCAACTCTGTAACCAACCCACCAACCCTGTAACCAACCCACCAACCCTGTAACCCACCAACCCTGTAACCCACCAACCCTGTTACCAACCCTGTAACCCACCCACCAACCCTGTAACCCACCAACCCTGTAACCAACCCACCAACCCTGTAACCCACCAACTCTGTAACCAACCCACCAACCCTGTAACCCACCAACTCTGTAACCAACCCACCAACCCTGTAACCCACCAACCCTGTAACCAACCCACCAACCCTGTAACCAACCCACCAACCCTGTAACCCACCAACTCTGTAACCAGCCCACCAACCCTGTAACCAACCGTGTAACCCACCAACTCTGTAACCAACCCACCAACCCTGTAACCCACCAACCCTGTAACCAACCCACCAACCCTGTAACCAACCCACCAACCCTGTAACCCACCAACTCTGTAACCAGCCCACCAACCCTGTTACCAACCCTGTAACCCACCAACCCTGTAACCAACCCTGTAACCCACCAACCCTGTTACCAACCCTGTAACCCACCAATCCTGTAACCAACCCACCAACCCTGTAACCCACCAACCCTGTTACCAACCCTGTAACCCACCAACTCTGTAACCAACCCACCAACCCTGTAACCCACCAACCCTGTAACCAACCCACCAACCCTGTAACCCACCAACTCTGTAACCAACCCACCAACCCTGTAACCAACCCACCAACCCTGTAACCAACCCACCAACCCTGTAACCCACCAACTCTGTAACCAACCCACCAACCCTGTAACCCACCAACCCTGTAACCAACCCACCAACCCTGTTACCAACCCTGTAACCAACCCACCAACCCTGTAACCCACCAACCCTGTTACCAACCCTGTAACCAACCCACCAACCCTGTAACCCACCAACTCTGTAACCAACCCACCAACCCTGTAACCCACCAACTCTGTAACCAACCCACCAACCCTGTAACCAACCCACCAACCCTGTAACCAACCCACCAACCTTGTAACCAACCCTGTAACCCACCAACTCTGTAACCAACCCACCAACCCTGTAACCCACCAACTCTGTAACCAGCCCACCAACCTTGTAACCAACCCTGTAACCCACCAACTCTGTAACCAACCCACCAACCCTGTAACCCACCAACCCTGTAACCAACCCACCAACCCTGTAACCAACCCACCAACCCTGTAACCCACCAACCCTGTAACCAACCCACCAACCCTGTAACCAACCCACCAACCCTGTAACCCACCAACTCTGTAACCAACCCACCAACCCTGTAACCCACCAACTCTGTAACCAACCCACCAACCCTGTAACCAACCCACCAACCCTGTAACCAACCCACCAACCTTGTAACCAACCCTGTAACCCACCAACTCTGTAACCAACCCACCAACCCTGTAACCCACCAACTCTGTAACCAGCCCACCAACCTTGTAACCAACCCTGTAACCCACCAACTCTGTAACCAACCCACCAACCCTGTAACCCACCAACCCTGTAACCAACCCACCAACCCTGTAACCAACCCACCAACCCTGTAACCAACCCACCAACCCTGTAACCAACCCACCAACCCTGTAACCCACCAACTCTGTAACCAGCCCACCAACCCTGTTACCAACCCTGTAACCCACCAACTCTGTAACCAGCCCACCAACCCTGTAACCAACCCTGTAACCCACCAACCCTGTTACCAACCCTGTAACCCACCAACCCTGTAACCAACCCACCAACCCTGTAACCCACCAACCCTGTAACCCACCAACCCTGTTACCAACCCTGTAACCCACCAACTCTGTAACCAACCCACCAACCCTGTAACCCACCAACCCTGTAACCAACCCACCAACCCTGTAACCCACCAACTCTGTAACCAACCCACCAACCCTGTAACCAACCCACCAACCCTGTAACCAACCCACCAACCCTGTAACCCACCAACTCTGTAACCAACCCACCAACCCTGTAACCCACCAACCCTGTAACCAACCCACCAACCCTGTTACCAACCCTGTAACCAACCAACCAACCCATCCACCCTGTACCCACCAACCAACCCACCAACCCTGTAACCCACCAACCCTGTTACCAACCCACCAACCCTGTAACCCACCAACTCTGTAACCAACCCACCAACCCTGTAACCAACCCACCAACCCTGTAACCAACCCACCAACCCTGTAACCAACCCACCAACCCTGTAACCCACCAACTCTGTAACCAACCCACCAACCCTGTAACCCACCAACCCTGTAACCAACCCACCAACCCTGTTACCAACCCTGTAACCAACCAACCAACCCATCCACCCTGTACCCACCAACCAACCCACCAACCCTGTAACCCACCAACCCTGTTACCAACCCATCCACCCTGTAACCCACCAACCGTCCTACCAACCCTGTAACCAAACAACCCACCAGCCCAGCAAACAACCAACACACCAACATTGTAACCTACCCACCAACCCTGTAACCAACCCACCAACCCTGTAACCAACCCACCAACCCTGTAACCAACCCACCAACCCTGTAATCAACCCTGTAACCAACCCACCAACCTTGCAACCAACCCCATAACCAATCCACCAACCAACCCTGTAACGAACCCACGAACCAACCCTGCAACCCACCAACCCTGTAACCAACCCTGTAACCAATCCACCAACCAACACACCAACCCTGTAACCAATCCACCAACCCTGTAACCAATCCACCAACCCTGCAACCAACCCACCAACCTTGTAACCAACCCACGAACCCTGCAACCAACCAACCCTGCAACCCACCAACCCTGTAACCAATCCACCAACCAACACACCAACCCTGTAACCAATCCACCAACCCTGCAACCAACCAACCCTGCAACCCACCAACCAACCAACCCTGCAACCAATCAACCCTGTAACCAACCCTGCAACCCACCAACCAACCAACCCAACAACCAACCAACCAACCCTGCAACCCACCAACCAGCCAACCCTGTAACCAACCCTGTAACCAATCCACCAACCAACACACCAACCCACTACCCTGTAACCAATCCACCAACCCTGCAACAAACCCACCAACCTTCTAACCAACCCACGAACCCTGCAACCAACCAACCCTGCAACCCACCAACCCTGTAACCAATCCACCAACCAACACACCAACCCTGTAACCAATCCACCAACCCTGCAACCAACCAACCCTGCAACCCACCAACCAACCAACCCTGCAACCAATCAACCCTGCAACCAATCAACCCTGTAACCAACCCTGCAACCCACCAACCAACCAACCCAACAACCAACCAACCAACCCTGCAACCCACCAACCAACCAACCCTGCAACCCACCAACCAACCAACCCTGCAACCCACAACCAAGCGGTGTATTCCAACAATCCAAAGATGACAAAATCTGTCAGGGGGACCATGTGACCACCACCTGTGCTCCACGTGTCATCTTCTATCTGTTCTGTGGACTAAAGATAGATCCTAATAAACAAACTCGGAAATGTGTGTGCTTGCTTCTACTGTCTTCTTCAGTCAGTATTTCTATAGTAGCGTATGGGGAATAACAGCAATGTGTTTTCAGCAAGCACATTAAAAAACAGTGATAACCAGCAATAGACTCACATTGATGAGTTCTATCTCCCAGATCTTCTTGACCAGTTCCATGGAGGTGTATCCGTTGATGAGGAAGGACTTAGTGTAGTCTCCCAGCTCCAGAGACTCCAGCCACTCAGCCACTGACGTGGGGTTGTTACCGTCATAGCCAATAGGACGCACCTGGAGGGGGAAGGAGGAGGGGACAGACTGTCACTAGATGATATGAAGAACAATGATACAGGACACTCAAACTAGGGAGGGAGGGGGGCAGAGAGGGAGGCAGGGAGGGAGGAAAAGAGGGAGGGGGCAGAGAGGGAGGCAGGGAGGGAGGGGGGCAGAGAAGGAGGCAGGGAGGGAAGAAAGGAGGGAGGGGGCAGAGAGGGAGGCAGGGAGGAAAGGAGGAAAGGAGGGAGGGGGGCAAAGAGGGAGGCAGGGAGGGAGGGGGGCAGAGAAGGAGGCAGGGAGGGAGGAAATGAGGGAGGGGGGCAGAGAGGGAGGCAGGGAGGGAGGAAAGGAGGGAGGGGGCAAAGAGGGAGGTAGGGAGGGAGGGGGGCAGAGAGGGGGGCAGGGAGGTAGGGAGGGAGGGGGGCAGGGAGGTAGGGAGGGAGGGGGCAGAGAGGGAGGCAGGGAGGGAGGAAAGGAGGGAGGGGTCAGAGAGGGAGGCAGGGAGCGAGGAAAACAGGGAGGGGGGCAGAGAGGGAGGCAGGGAGGGAGGAAAGGAGGGAGGGGGGCAAAGAGGGAGGAAAGGAGGGAGGGGGGCAAAGAGGGAGGTAGGGGGGCAGAGAGGGAGGCAGGGAGGGAGGAAAGGAGGGAGGAGAAGAGAGGGAGGCAGGGAGGGAGGAAAGGAGGGAGGGGAGCAGAGAGGGAGACAGGGAGGGAGGGGGGCAGAGGGAGACAGGGAGTGAGAAAAGGAGCGAGGCAGAGAGTGAAGGAGGGAGCAGAGCGGGAAGGAGAGACCATCAATAAATTACAGATATATAGATGACATACTAACTAGAGTACACCATCAAAGGCTCAAACTGGACGAAGACAGATGGAGGGAGGGAGGGGAAGCATAGCCTGTGCTGCATGTAAAATGATGACTTAAATACAGAAATTGAATATAAGATTCTGAATTCCATATCAACCCTTAGCACCCAAGGACATGATAAGCATTATAATGAAAATCCCACTTAGCCATTCAGAGGGAGAGGCAGGGCTAGTTCCATACTGCTTACAGAAGAGCTATCTAAATCCTTCAGATCAACAAGGGGTGTAGGGGCTAAAGGTTTATTTAGGATTAGGAAAATGCATCTTATTCTTCCCTATATGTACTTGGTATGGTGTGTTGGCCTATGTGACGTGAGAATATATTTCACAGTAAGTGCGTCTCAGCGCTTTCTTTTGCAATACAGTCAACACGACTTCAGAGGAGAAGGGCATTCTGCTTTTTCTCATAGAAGAGGATATATCTGAAGTAATAAGGACTCGGCATCCTACTTTTAAGAAGAGTTGGGACTTTGGAATGAGCACATCGTGTGACATTTTCCTAAAATGTGCATCCTTCTTTCCACAAGGTGAGGGGGAAGAGAGAGAGGATTTCTCTGTCGTTTGAAAACTTTGCAGGGATCAGAGAAGGAAAGTGCTGACTGAGATGAAATTTAAGAAGATTGGTTACCCAGAGTTCCTCCCTCCCTCCCTCTCTCATTTAATTGACATCTCTCACTTAGATGCCTATATTGGTTGTGTGTGTTACTGCACAAGGAAAGATTCAACCATTTTGAATGTTATATCGTTTTTGGCGAATAACCCAGATACACATGAAAACATGAAATGAACCCAGGATTAGATAGAACATCGCTCAGAGACGCACAAATACAATATTTCATTTATACTGGTGAAGAGCTCATCTTCTGATGTTATCCCCTTCACAGAATCCTAATGATGCTAGATTCATTTTTACTGCAGTACACGCAAACGCACACAGTACTGACCCTGGGCAGTAGGCGTATGGCCTGTAGCAGCCTCTGTCTGTGGGCTGAGTTGAGGATCCCGATCTCCAGCAGGTCCTGGTCCTCCACCACGTTACTGCCCTGCATGGGGAACATACACATGACATCATCAGTCCATTGATCAGTGACATCATCATGCAGAGACCTCTGTTCACTACTCCACCCATCCCAATGCCTTGTTGTGAGGGGTATCTTGCATAACTGGCGACCAATAATCTAACTAGTTTCTTAGTTATTTACAAATAAGTATTTACACTGTCGTTTTTTATGTAAGGCCCGCACACACGCAACCTGTATTTATTTTCCCTTTTGTACTTTAACTATTTGCACAACACTGTATATAAACATAATGACATTTTTTGGTTTTTCACTTTTGCTTATTATCTATTTCATATGTAAACATATGTTTCCCATGCCAATAAAGCCCCTTAAATTGAAATTTAATTGACAGAGTGAGAGACCGAGTGAGAGAGAGACAGACAGCAACAGACAGCGACAGACAGACAAACAGGACAGACAGACAGCGACAGACAGAAAGAAAGAGTGAATAAAGGAGAGAGGGAGAGAAAGACAGAAAGAGAGAGCGTTTGAGAGAGCGAGAGAATCAGAGTCAGAGGAAGAAAGACAGAAAGAGAGAGACAGAGCGAGGGGGGAAGAGAAAGAGAGGGGGAGAGAAAGAGAGAGAAACAGAGAGAGAGAGAGAGACAGAACGAATTGCACGTCAGAAATCAGCTCAATGTAATTGAAGAATCCATAGAATCTAACCACTTCTGGGAAAATTGGAACATAGTAAATAAATAACAACATGAAGAGTTATCTATCTAAAACGGAGATGTGGATAAAATACTTCTCCAATCTTTTTGCCTCTATAACAAAGAACAAACAGAAAAAACATATACATGATCAAATAAACATCTTAGAATCAACTATTAAAGACTACCAGAACCCACTGGATTCTCCAATTACATTGAATGAACTACAGAACAAAATACAAACCCTCCAACCCAAAAAGGCCTGTGGGGGTGATGGTATCCTAAATAATAAAATATACAGACCGCAAATTCCAATTGGCTATACTTAAACTCTTTAACATCATCCTCAGCTCTGCATATTCCCCAATATTTGGAACGAAGGACTGATCACACCAATCCACAAAAGTGGAGACAAATTTGACCCCAGTAAATACCGTGGGATATGCGTCAACAGCAACCTTGGGAAAATACTCTGCATTATCATTAACAGCAAACTGGTACATTTCCTCAGCAAAAACAATGTACTGAGCAAATGTCAAATTGTTTTTTTTACCAAATTACTGTACGACAGACCACATATTCACCCTGCACACCATAATTGACAAACAAACAAACCAAAACAAAGGCAAAGTCTTCTAATGCTTTGTTGATTTCAAAACAAGCTTTCGACTCAATTTGGTATGAGGACCAGCTATACAAATTTATGGAAATTGGTGTTGGGGGAAAAACACACCATTATAAAATCCATGTACACAAACAACAAGTGTGCGGTTAAAATTGGCAAAAAACACACATTTCTATAAACAGGGCCGGGGGGTGAGACAAATCAAATTTTATTTGTCTAATGCGCCGAAAACAACAAGTGTAGACCTTACAGTGAAATGCTTACTTACAAGCCCTTAACCAACAATGCAGTTTTAAGAAAAATAACAACAAAAAAGAAAGAAAAGTAACAAATAATTAAAGAGCAGCAGTAAAATAACAATAGCAAGGCTATATACAGGGGGTACCGGTACAGAGTCAATGTGCGGGGGCACTGGTTAGTCGAGGTAATATGTACATGTAGGTAGAGTTAATAAAGTGACTATGCAGAGATAATAACAGAGAGTAGCAGTAGCATAACGGGGGGGGGGGGGTGGGACAATGCAAATAGTCTGGGTAGACATTTGATTAGATGTTCAGGAGTCTTATGTTTTGGGGGTAGAAGCTGTTCAGAAGCCTCTTGGACCTAGACTTGGCACTCCGGTATCGCTTGCCGTGCGGTAGCAGAGAGAACAGTCTATGACTAGGGTGGCTGGAGTCTTTGACAATTATCTATCTCTGTTATCCTCTGTAGTGCCTTGCGGTCGGAAGCCGAGCAGTTGCCATAACAGGCAGCGATGCAACCCGTCAGGATGCTCTCAATGATGCAGCTGTAGGACCTTTTGAGGATCTGAGGACCCATACCAAATCTTTTCAGTCTCCTGAGGGGGAATAGGTTTTGTCGTGCCCTCTTCACGACTGTCTTGGTGTGCTTGGACCATGTTAGTTTGTGATGTGGACACCAAGGAACTTGAAGCTCTCAAACTGCTCCACTACAGCCCCGTTGATGAGAATGGGGGCGTGCTCGGTCCTCCTTTTCCTGTAGTCCACAATCATCTCCTTTGTCTTGATCACATTGAGGGAGAGGTTGTTGTCCTGGCACGTCACAGCCAGGTTTCTGACCTCCTCAAAGGCTGTCTCATCGTTGATCAGGTCTACTACTGTTGTGTCATCGGAAAACTTAATGATGGTGCTGGAGTCGTGTTTGGCAGTGCAGTCATGAGTGAACATGGAGTACAGGAGGGGACTGAGCACGCACCCCTGAGCGACCTCAGTGTTGAGGATCAGTGTGGGTGCGGCCCGTCAGGAAGTCCAGGATCCAGTTGCAGAGGGAGGTGTTCAGTCCCAGGGTCCTTAGCTTAGTGATGAGCTTTGAGGGCACTATGGTGTTGAACGCTGAGCTGTAGTCAATGAACAGCATTCTCACATAGGTGTTCCTTTTGTCCAGGTGTGAAAAGGCAGTGTGGAGTGCAATAGAGATTGCATCATCTGTGGATCTTTTGGGGCGGTATGCAAATTGGAGTGGGTCTAGGATTTCTGGGATAATGGTGCTGATGTGAGCCATGACCAGCCTTTCAAAGCACTTCATGGCTACAGACGTGAGTGCTACGGGTCGGTAGTCATTTAGGCAGGTTACCTTAGTGTTCTTGGGTACAGACACTATGGTGGTTGCTTGAAACATGTTGGTATTACAGACTCCGACAGGGAGAGGTTGAAAATGTCAGTGAAGACATTTGCCAGTTGGTCAGCGCATGCTCGGAGTACACGTTCTGGTAATCCGTCAGGCCCTGCGGCCTTGTGAATGTTGACGTGTTTAAAGTTCTTCCTCACATTGGCTGTGGAGAGCGTGATCACACAGTCGTCTGGAACAGCTGATGCTCTCATGCATGTTTCAGTGTTACTTGCCTCGAAGCGAGCATAGAAGTAATCAGCAGCTGTCGGCGGTGCTTCCCTTGGTAATCTTTGATAGTTTGCAAGCCCTGCCAAATCCAACGAGTGTCAGAACCGGTGACGTACGATTCGATCTTAGTCCTGTATTGATGCTTTGCCTGTTTGATGGTTCGTCAGTGGGCATAGCGGGATTTCTTATAAGCTTCCGGGTTAGAGTCCCGCTCCTTGAAAGCGGCAGCTCTACCCTTTAGCTCAGTGCGGATGTTGCCTGTAATCCATGGCTTCTGGTTAGGGTATTTACGTACAGTTACTGTTGGGACAACGTCTTCGATGCACTTATTGATGAAGCCAGTGACTGAGGTGGTGTACTCCTCAATGCCATCGGAAGAATCCCAGAACATATTCCAGTCTGTGCTAGCAAAACAGTCCAGTAGCTTAGCATCTGCTTCATCTGACCACTTTTTTATTGACTGAGTCACTGGTGCTTCCTGCTTTAATCAGGAGGATATAATTATGGTCAGATTTGCCAAATGGAGGGCGAGGGAGAGCTTTGTACGCATCTCTGTCTGTGGAGTAAAAAGACCAGACCAGACAGACAGACCAGACCAGACATACCAGACATACAGACAGACAGAGACAGACAGACCAGACATACAGACAGACAGACAGACCAGACAGACAGACAGACCAGACAGACAGACCAGACAGACAGACCAGACAGACAGACCAGACAGACAAAGAAAGAGTGAATAAAGGAGAGGGAGAGAGAAAGATAAAAAGATAGATAGTTTGAGAGAGCAAGAGAATCAGACAGAGAAAGAAAGAAAGACAGTGAACAAAGGACAGAGAGAGGGAGAGAAAGACAGAAAGAGAGAGTGTTTGAGAGAGCGAGAGAGAATCAGAGTCAGAGGAAGAAACAGAGAGAGAGAAACAGAGGCACCAGAGAGGTGAGGTGCTGGGGGTTGTCTCTCTCTCTGTGGAGCCCCAGCCTCAGGCTGTACTAAAGCCCAGACACAGATCACACCTGGTAGCGGGACTGAACTTGTCACTCCTCCACATCTCATTAATCCCCTCTCTTAATCTCCCTCTCTCTTGGCCTGGCTAGACAATAACACAGATAGCTATCGATCTGGAGCACTGAAGACAGGGATGAAGGAGGAATAGAACGGCAGATTTCACAGCAATCTTTTTCATGTCATCCTCAACGTGAACCTCTAACCTGCTGCTCTCTACAGACCAAGAGCCATGGGCTTATGTTGTATTTATGTACTGTATGGGGCGGTACATCAGGGTAACGTGATGCTATTGTATTAGAGGACGTAAGTTGCATTATCTTAGGGTATAAATACAGTTGTATTGAATTTACTAGTGTTGCACTACATGGGAATGAGGGCCATTTGAGACAAACACAGTCTCCTCCAGTGCCCTTGTTCGATAGACCACTCAGGCTGATTAAGAGAGCCCAGAACACCCAGCATCTGGTACAGTCACCGCCCTACACCGTCAGACCAGAGTAATGGCACCCAGAGCCGGGGCAGAGACGGATGGCTGGGGCTTCAAAGACATGACTAATCGCTCGCCGCTGGTCTCTGACAGGGGGAGATAGAGAGGCTGAGGGTGTTTGTCTTGTTCCGTCTGCCCTTCTTTTCAATTCATAGAATCTCTCTCTCTCACACACACACACACACACACACACACACACACACACACACTATGGCTGCATTTAGACAGGCAGCCAAATTCTGATATTTTTGTCACTAATTGGTCTTTTAACCAATCAAAGTCCATTTCAGAGCCCATCCGATTGTTCAAAAGACCAATTAGTGTAAGAAAATCTGAATTGGGCTGCCTGTGTACACGCAACCATGAAATATTGCAATATCTCTGTGTGTTAATTTAATATAACAAATAATAATACACTTTACCCAAGTAAGTGCTTTTCATTAACAGCAAAAATCTTGTCCACTTCACTGTGTCAATTCAATTGAACTGTTGATAGGTCTATTATCAAGACCATAGTAGTGCTTTCACACAATGCTTCGGGTCAAATTCATACAGCCCAGGGTTTACATGCCACAGTGATAGAGGGAAGACATTTATATTCTGTAATGGTACTGAAATCCATTATCGAGACCAACAGGAGCTCAATGACTAGCTAGTACAAATCACTCAGTCTGTATCTATCGGTCTCTCGTTCTCCGTTTGACACTCTCTCTCTCTCTCTCTCTCTCTCTCTCTCTCTCTCTGGGCTTTATTGGCATGGGAAACATATGTTAACATTGCCAAAGCAAGTGAAATAGATAATAAACATAAGAGAAATAAACAATAAAAAATGTACAGTAAACATTACACTCACAAAAGTTTCAGAGGGATAGAGACATTTCAAATGTCATATTATGGCTATGTACAGTGTTATAACGATGTGCAAATAGTTAAAGTACAAAAGGGAAAATAAATAAACAAATATAGGTTGTATTTACAATGGTGTTTGTTCTTCACTGGTTGCCCTTTTCTTGTGGCAACAGGTCACACATCTTGCTGCTGTGATTGCACACTGTGGTATTTCACCCAATAGATATGGGAGTTGATTTGTTTTCAAATTCCTTGTGGGTCTGTGTAATCTGAGGGAAATAGAGTGCATTCAGAAGGTATTCAGACCCCTTCAATTAATCCACCTTTTGTTACGTTACAGCCTTGTTCTAAAATTGATTTCCCCCTCATCAATCTACACACAATACTCCATAATGACAAAGTGAAAACAGGTTTAGACATTTAAAAAAAACAATTTATAAAAAAGTAAAAATGGAAATATCACATTTACATAAGGATTCAGACCCTTTACTCAGTACTTTCTTGAAGCACGATTACAGCCTCGAGTCTTCTTGGGTATGACACTACAAGCTTGGCACACCTGTATTTAGGGAGTTTCTCCCATTCTTCTGTGCAGATCCTCTCAAGCTCTATCAGGTTGGATGGGGAGCGTCGCTGCACAGCTATTTTCAAGTCTCTCCAGAGATGTTCGATCGGGTTCAAGTCCGGGCTCTGGCTGGGCCACTCAAGGACATTCAGAGACTTGTCACCGAAGCCAATCCTGCGTCTCCCAGTCTCCAAGACCCTGCTGCTGAAAAACATCCCCATAGCATGATGCTGCCACCACCATGCTTCACCGTAAGGATGGTGCCAGGTTTCCTCCAGACATGACGCTTGGCATTCTGGCCAAAGAGTTCAATCATGGTTTCATCAGACCAGAGAATCTTGTTTCTCATGGTCTGAGAGTCCTTGAAGTGCCTTTGGTAAACTCCAAGCGGGCTGTCAGGTGCCTTTTACTGAGGAGTGGCTTCCATCTGGCCACTCTACCATAAAGGCCTGATTGGTGGAGTGCTGCAGAGATGGTTGTCCTTCTGGAAGGTTCTCCCATCTCCACAGAGGAACTCTGGAGCTCTGTCAGAGTGACCATTGGGTTCTTGGTCACCTCCCTGACCAAGGTCCTTTTCCCCCGATTGCTCAGTTTGGCCAGGCAGCCAGCTCTAGGATGAGTCTTGGTGGTTCCAAACTTCTTCCATTTAAGAATGATGGAGGCCACTGTGTTCTTGGGGACCTTCAATACTGCAGAAATGTTTTGGTACCCTTCCCCAGATCTGTGCATCGACACATTCCTGTCTCGGAGCTCTATGGACAATTCCTTCAACCTCATGGCTTGGTTTTTGCTCTGACATGCACTGTCAACTTTGGGACCTTATATAGACAGGTGTGTGCCTTTCAAATCATGTCCAATCAATTGAATTTACCACATGTGGACTCCAATCAAGTTGTAGAAACATCACAATGATGATCAATGGAAACAGGATGCACCTGAGCTCAATTTCGGGTCTCATAGCAAAGGGTCTGAATACTTATGTAAGTAAGGTAAACTCAGCAAAAAAAGAATCGTCCTTTCACTGTCAACTGCGTTTATTTTCAGCAAACTTAAAATGTGTAAATATTTTTATGAACATAACTGAGACATAAACTTAACAAGTTCCACAGACACGTGACTAACAGAAATGGAATAATGTATCCCTGAACAAAGGGGGGGTCAAAATCAAAAGTAACAGTCAGTATCTGGTGTGGCCACCAGCTGCATTAAGTACTGCAGTGCATCTCCTACTGATGGACTGCACCAGATTTGCCAGTTGTTGCTGTGAGATGTTACCCCACTCTTCCACCAAGGCACCTGCAAGTTCCCAGACATTTCTGGGGGGGAATGGCCCTAGTCCTCACCCTCCGACCTAACAGGTCCCAGACGTGCTCAATGGTATTGAGATCCGGGCTCTTCGCTGGCCATGGCAGAACACTGACATTCCTGTTTTGCAGGAAATCACACACAGAACGAGCAGTATGGCTGGTGGCATTGTCATGCTGGACGGTCATGTCAGGATGAGCCTGCAGGAAGGGTACCACATGAGGGAGGAGGATGTCTTCCCTGTAACGCACAGCGTTGAGATTGCCTGCAATGACAACAAGCTCAGTCCGATGATGCTGTGACACACCACCCCAGACAATGACAGACCCTCCACCTCCAAATCAATCCCGCTCCAGAGTACAGGCCTTGGTGTAACGCTCATTCCTTCGACGATAAACGCGAATCCGACCATCACCCCTGGTGAGACAAAACCGTGACTCGTCAGTGAAGAGCACTTTTTGCCAGTCCTGTCTGGTCCAGCGACGGTGAGTTTGTGCCCATAGGCGACGTTGTTGCCGGTCATGTCTGGTGAGGACCTGCCTTACAACAGGCCTACAAGCCCTCAGTCCAGCCTCTCTCAGCCTATTGCAGACAGTCTGAGCACTGATGGATGGATTGTGCGTTCCTGGTGTAACTTGGGCAGTTGTTGCCATCCTGTACCTGTCCCGCAGGTGTGATGTTCGGATGTACCGATCCTGTGCAGATGTGGTTACATGTGGTCTGTCACTGCGAGGACGATCAGCTGTCCGTCCTGTCTCCCTGTAGTGCTGTCTTAGGCGTCTCACAGTACGGACATTGCAATTTATTGCCCTGGCCACATCTGCAGTCCTCATGCCTCCTTGCTACATGCCTAAGGCACGTTCATGCAGATGAGCAGGGACCCTGGGCATCTTTCTTTTGGTATTTTTCAGAGTCAGTTGAAAGGCCTCGTTAGTATCCTAAGTTTTCATAACTGTGACCTTAATTGCCTACCGTCTTTAAGCTGTTAGTGTCTTAACGACCTTTCCACAGGTGCATGTTCATTAATTGTTTATGGTTCATTGAACAAGCAAGTTATTTGGATTTTTACGAATTATCTTTGAAAGATAGGGTCCTGAAAAAGGGATTTCTCTTTTTTTGCAGAGTTTATTTCTGTTTTAAATGTTTAATACATTTGCAAAAATTCTAAAAACCTGTTTTCACTGTCATTATGAAGTATTGTGTGTAGATTGATGAAGATTTTTATTTATTTAATCCATTTTAGAATAAGGCTGTAACGAAACAAATGTGGAAAAAGTCAAGGGGTCTGAATACTTTACGAATGCACTGTATGTGTCTCTAATATGGTCATACATTTGGCAGGTTAGGAAGTGCAGCTTAGTTTGCACATCATTTGTCTTCTCTTGAGAGCCAGGTCTGCCTATGGCGGCCTCTCTCAATAGCAAGGCTATGCTCACTGAGTCTGTACATAGTCAAAGCTTTCCTTAATTTTGTTTCAGTCAGTTGTCAGGTATTCTACCACTGTTACGCTCTGTTTAGGGCCAAATAGTATTCTAATTTGCTCTGTTTTTGGAAAATTCTTTCCAATGTGTTAAGTAATTATCTTTTTGTTTTCTCATTGGTTTGGTTGGGTCTAATTGTGTTGCTGTCCTGGGGCTCTGTGGGGTCAGTTTGTGGACAGAGCCCCAGGACCAGCTTGCTTAGTGGACTCTTCTCTAGGTTAATCTCTCTATAAGTGATGGCTTTTTAATGGAAAGTTTGGGAATCGCTTCCTTTTAGGTGGTTGTAGAATTTAACGGCTCTTTACTGGATTTTGATAATTAGCGGGTATCGACCTAATTCTGCTCTGCATGCATTATTTGGTGTTTTACGTTGTATAAGGAGGATATTTTTGCAGAGTTCTGCATGCACTCTCTCTCCTCTGATAAACAGAGTTGGGGGTTAGAGGTAGCATGGGGCAAAAGGCTTAATACAGAGGACTCCACAAGGAGAATGGGCTCATTTATTTACTACATACTAACTATTGCGCGCATGCGCGCGCACACGCACACAATCTAGTGTTGTGTCTATACCTGGAGTGAGATCTGTCTCCATTTAAGCCCCTTCATAATGACCCCTAGAATGTAAATACAGAAGTCATCTTCACCCATCTCCATGACGACAGGCACCTCCCCCTCGCCCTATCCGTACATCAATCAGACCAACAGCTGTCCTTTACTGGCTGGTTAAGGTGACAGACCACGCCCCCTCATAGGCCCTCTATAGTGGACAGAGAAAGAAGCCGAGTTCTCAAGGTAACAACAGCAATCACCAAAGCTTGAGTAAAGTAGGGAGTGTGTGTATTGTTATGCGCATGAGTGTAATGTGTGTGTGTACATGTCTCTGTTTGCCTGTTGATCCCAGTAGGCTTTACTGCAGTGGTAGTGAGCAGAGTTAGGGTCAAATTCATTTAGGCTCTAGTCAATTCCAGCACATGAACTTGATATGCAACTGTAATGGGAAAAGCGGCCTCTCCATAGTATAGCTGGCTGTTGTTCCCATTTCAGTTTGCTGTCAATTTCATCTCCTGAATAGTGGTGCTAAAAAAAATATATTTTTTAAATGGCCACCATCAATTTCCAGCGTTTTCTTTCTCAGGCTAATGGAAACCAAATCAATGATTTATCTCCCCGTCGTCCAACATCTCATGAATATGAAATGATGTGTACCACATCGAGGTTTCCTAGTTGAAGGAAGAAGCTCAAACCGTTTCCCTCGCCACTCGGCGGCTGAAACCTCAAAGAGAAACAGAACATGAAATTACTTCCTAGCGAGTTAGTGTGGCGGAATGTTCCAGCGCCAGAGAAATAGAAACTAACAATAGGGAAGTTTGAAGTAACCCCGGTACTTGAAAGAGACTGGGCAGAAGCTTAGGCACGGCTTCATTCAATATTAATTATATCTAAAGGCATTTCAGAGCAGGGGAAGAGATCGCAGATTTATAAAATAAAGAAAAAAGGGCCAGGCAAGGCGAGGATGAGAGAATTCCCCAGACTCTCTGAACTTCTGCCAGAGACCCTCAGCAGTTGTTGACTGGGAGCGAACTGGACTAGTATAATACTAATGGGAAGGGAATGACAAGGATAGGATGGTATGTGTGGGTGATGGTATGTGGGTCATTCTTAAAATACGGTGGCATTTGGGCAAGGATATTTGGAAAACATGAACTTATTTTAATATTTATTATTATTTTTATTTATTTGGATACATCTTCCCATTCGAAATCAACTAGCATGGTAGCTTAATGACTTTAAACAATTGATACCATTATGATAACATTGTGCCACCAGTAGGAATAGTAACACCAATGATGGTAACACCAATGAGACATTTGAGATAAAGGAGGATTTTCTGAAATGGAGGCTTCACATGCTCAAATCTATGGTCATCAAGCCTTTACAAATCATTTACTGAAGTGATATGATTAATCATTTTGCTCTAACTTGCCCTCCCTTTGGCAAATCTGACCATATCCTCCCGATTCCTGCTTACAAGCAAAAACTGAGTGACCCGCTTAATACGGAAGTGGTCCGATGAAGCAGATCCTAAGCTACAGGACTGTTTCGCTAGCAGAGACTGGAATATGTTCAGGGATTTATCCGATAACATTGAGGAGTTTACCACATCAGTCACCGGCTTCATTAAATCGACGACGTCGTCTCCACAGTGACCATAGGTACATATCCCAACCAGAAGCCATGGATTACAGGCAACATCCGCACTGAGCTAAAGGCTAGAGCTGCTGCTTTCAAGGAGCGGGAGACTAATCCAGACGCTTATAATTAATCTCGCTACGACCGCCGATGAGCCTTCAAACAGGCAAAGCATCAATACAGGACTAAGATCGAAACCTACTACGCTGGCTCTGACGCTCATTGGACGTGGCAGGGCTTGCAAACTATCACGGATTACAAAGGGAAACCAAGCCACGAGCTGCCCGGTGACGCAAGCCTACTAGACAAGCTAAATGCCTTCAATGCTAAGCTTCGAGGCAAGAAACAATGAACCATACATGAGAGCACCAGCTCTCCATGTGAGTTCAATCTTTAAACAGGTTAACATTCACAAGGCCGAGTGGCCTGACATTTGTCAACCTTTCCCTGACCATGTCTGTAATACCTACGTTTCAAGTAGACCACCATAGTCCCTGTGCCCAAGAACGCCAAGGTAACCTGTTTAAATGACTATTGCCCCTTAGCAATCACATCTGTAGGCATGAAATGTTTTGAAAGGCTGGTCATGGCTCACATCAACAACATCATGACAGACACCAGATGACAAAATCTTATTGCACGCCCCACTTCCCTCGCCCACCTGTATAAGAGGAACACCAATGTGAGAATGTTGTTAATTGATTACAGCTCAGCATTCAGCCCCATAGTGCCCTCCAAGCTCATCACTAAGCTCAGGACCCTGGGACTGAGAACCTCCCTCTGCAACTGGATCCTTGACTTCCTGACAGGCTGCCTCCAGGTGGTGAGAGTAGGCAACAACACATGTGCATGCTGACCCTCAACATGGGGGCTCCTCAGGGGTGCGTGCTCAGTCCCCTCCTGTACTCCCTGTTGACCCACAACTGAATGGCCGCGCCTGACTCCAACACCATCATAAAGTTTACTGACGGTATGATGGTCGGAGGCCTGATCACCTAACGACGATGAGACTGCCTATAAGGAGGAGGTTAGTGACCTGGCAATGTGGTGCTGATCATGGAATACAGGAAATGGAGGGCCGAGCACGCCCCAGTCCACATCGATGGGGCTGTAGTGGAGCGGATCGAGAGCTTCAAGATCCTCGGTGTCCACATCACTAAGGAATTAACATGGTCCACACACACCAACACAATGCCTCATTCCCCATAGGAGGCTGAAAAGATTTGGCATGTGCCTTCAGATCCTCAAAAAGTTTGCTTGGCATCAGACCTCAAGGTTCTATAGAGGGTAGTGTGATTGACCCAGTACATCACTGGGGCTGAGCTCCCTGCCATCCAGGACATCCATACCAGGCAGTGTCACAGGAAGGCCCGAAAAAGACTCCAGCCACCCAAGTCATAGACTGTTTTCTCTGCTCTCGCACGGAAAGTGGTACTGATGCACTTTCTGGAACCAACAGGACTCTGAACAGCTTCTACCCCCAAGCCATAAGACTGCTAAATAGTTAACCAAATAGCTACCTGGACTACCAAGAGAGAGAGAGCGAAATAGAGATAAATAGAGAGAGGAGGAATATATCAATCTAGAGAGAGTGAGACCAAGGTAAAGAAAGAAATAACATATTGAGAGGGGCTGGATGACCGAGAGAGACGATAAAAATATTAAGAGATTAAGATGGATAGTGAGAGAGAAAAATACAGATTTAATGAGAGCTCAGTGATGGGACATGACCAATGACCAGAGGTTAAGTCTCATAAACTCATCATTACAGCAGCAGGTCAGTGGGGGTTATGTCAAAATTATAATTTAGATGGATGGAAACACACACACACACACACACACACACACACACACACACACACACACACACACACACACACACACACACACACACACACACACACACACACACACACACACACACACACACACACACACACACACACACACACACACACACAAAACAAAGAGATCTAAACTGCCTGTACAGAACCTTGCATGGCTCAGCACACTGGTGTTGCCGTTACCAGGGCAACCAGAGAAACAGATGCAGGTCACAGCGAGCAGAGAGAGATGGTGGGAGGAGGGCTACCCAACACCCACAAAACCCTTTATTACACACAAACACAAACACACACACACACGGAAACTATTCAGACCCCTTCACTTTTTCCACATTTTGTTACATTACAGCCTTATTCTAAAATTGATTAAATAATGTTTTCCCTTCATCAATCTACCCACAACACCCCCAAAAAAATGTTTTATACATGTTTGCTAATCAATTACAAATAAAAAACTGAAATACCTTATCTACATAAGTATTCAGACCCTTTGCTATGAGACTCAAAATTGAGCTCAGGTGCATCCTGTTTCCATTGATCATCCTTGAGATGTTTCTACAACATGATTGGAGTCCACCTGTGGTACATTCAATTGATTGGATATGATTTGGAAAGGCACACACCTGTCTATATAAGGTCCCACAGTTGACAGTGCATGTCAGAGCAAAAACCAAGCCATGAGGTCAAAGGAATTGTCCGTAGAGCTCCGAGAGAGGATTGTGTCGAGGCACAGGAAGGATACCAAAAAGTGTCTGAGCATTGAAGGTCCCTAAGAACACAGTTCTGAACAATCGAGGGAAAGGGCCTTGGTCAGGGAGGTGACCAAGAACATGATGTCATAAGGTGAATGCACCAATTTGTAAGTCGCTCTGGATAAGAGCGTCTGCTAAATGACTTAAATGTAAATGTAAATGTCACTCTGACAGAGCTCCAGAGTTCCACTGTGGAGATGGGAGAACCTTCCAGAAGGAGAATCATCTCTGCAGCACTCCACCAATCAAGCATTTCTGGTAGAGTGGCCAGACGGAAGCCACTCCTCAGTAAAAGGCACACAACAGCCTGCTTGGAGTTTTCCAAAAGGCACCTAAAGGACTCTCAGACCATGAGACACAAGATTCTCTGGTCTGATGAAAACAAGATTGAACTCTTTGGCCTGACTGCCAAGGGTCACGTCTGGAGGAAAACTGGCACCATTCCTACGGTGAAGCATAGTGGTGGCAGCATCATGCTGTGGGGATGTTTTCAGTGGCAGGGACTGGGAGACTAGTCCGGATTGAGGGAAAGATGAACGGAGCAAAGTACAGAGAGATCCTTGATGAGGAGCGCTCAGAACCTCGGACTGGGGCGAAGGTTCACCTTCCAACAAAACAACGACTCTAAGCACACACCCAAGACAACACAGGAGTGGCTTTGAGACAAGTCTCTGAATGTCCTTGACTGGCCCAGCCAGAGCCCGGACTTGAACCCGATTGAACAGACCTGAAAATAGCTGTTTGAGTTATAGTTGATTTATTCTTGCCCAAAGATAAAACTGAGAAATGCAGTGGGTAGAGTGGTGCTTCGCAGGCGGTTCGTACGAGTTGTTATACATGACAGTTCGTGGCTGTTTCTCGGGAGCATGGTGGTGCAGTTACCTCTTTTTGGAGGGAGCAGGTCATTCAGTGGATGGTCAAGAGTGTGCGTGTGCATGTCCTTCACCAGGTGTACTGCAGCCTGCTCTGCAGTGAGGGGAGCTGTGGTTGGACTGCTCTGCAGTGAGGGGAGCTGTGGTTGGACTGCTCTGCAGTGATGGGAGCTGTGGTTGGACTGCTCTGCAGTGAGGGGAGCTGTGGTTGGACTGCTCTGCAGTGATGGGAGCTGTGGTTGGACTGCTCTGCAGTGATGGGAGCTGTGGTTGGACTGCTCTGCAGTGATGGGAGCTGTGGTTGGACTGCTCCTGGAAAAAACAACAAGTGAGGGGAGCTGTGGTTGGACTGCTCTGCAGTGAGGGGAGCTGTGGTTGGACTGCTCTGCAGTGAGGGGAGCTGTGGTTGGACTGCTCCACCTCTGGAGATGATCCTCAAGGCCCTCCTCTGCACCCTGTCTAGTTGGGCCTGTTGCTTTTTACTGCAACCAACAAACAGCACTCCACCGTATTCCAGACAAGGCCTGACCAGTGTATTATAGACTGTGACCAGATCTTCAGTGGGTAGGCCATTTCTGTCAAGAACAGTCAAACAGTGCAGGTGTTTTGAGGCCTTTCTCACTGACTGCTCCACATGTGTGTCACCACTGAGGTTAGAGTCTAAATGAAAACCAAGATACTTAGTTGTTGTTACCACTAGTACTTCCTGTCCTCCTGGATTAGTGGTGCAGGTTGTGGGTGGTCTCTAGAAAAACATATCTGCAATTCCACAGACTTTTTCCCATTCAGGAGCATGTTGTTGGATGTGGCCCACTCTTCCAGCTGCTTTGCCTCCAAGCCCATGGAAGTGTCCTCTTTGATGCTGGTTAATGGTATGGCTTGGGACAGCCCTACATCGTCTGCATACCCAGTGTCCTGAGTATCACTGAAGACAACTATTCGGGTGGACATGTGAAGGTGAAACAGATATGGTGAACTCACGCCACCTTGTGGCACACCAGACCAAGGGCTAAATGTGCCATTTTCCATCACCCTCTGTCTTCTTCCTGTGGTGTAGCTGTGGAGCCAGGCTAGTAACCATCACCCTCTCTCTTCTTCCTGTGGTGTAGCTGTGGAGCCAGGCTAGTAACCATCACCCTCTGTCTTCTTCCTGTGGTGGAGCAAGGCTAGTAACCATCACCCTCTGCCTTCTACCTGTGGTGTAGCTGTGGAGCCAGGCTAGTAACCATCACCCTCTGCCTTCTACCTGTGGTGTAGCTGTGGAGCCAGGCTAGTAACCATCACCCATCTGCCATCTTCCTGTGGTGTAGCTGTGGAGCCAGGCTAGTAACCATCACCCTCTGTCTTCTTCCTGTGGTGTAGCTGTGGAGCCAGGCTAGTAACCATCACCCTCTGCCTTCTACCTGTGGTGTAGCTGTGGAGCCAGGCTAGTAACCATCACCCTCTGCCTTCTACCTGTGGTGTAGCTGTGGAGCCAGGCTATAAACCATCACCCTCTGCCTTCTACCTGTGGTGTAGCTGTGGAGCCAGGCTAGTGTCCATCACCCTCTGTCTTCTACCTGTGGTGTAGCTGTGGAGCCAGGCTAGTAACCATCACCCTCTGCCTTCTACCTGTGGTGTAGCTGTGGAGCCAGGCTAGTAACCATCACCCTCTGTCTTCTTCCTGTGGTGTAGCTGTGGAGCCAGGCTAGTGTCCATCACCCTCTGCCTTCTTCCTGTGGTGTAGCTGTGGAGCCAGGCTAGTAACCATCACCCTCTGTCTTCTTCCTGTGGTGTAGCTGTGGAGCCAGGCTAGTAACCATCACCCTCTGTCTTCTTCCTGTGGTGTAGCTGTGGAGCCAGGCTAGTAACCATCACCCTGTGTCTTCTACCTGTGGTGTAGCTGTGGAGCCAGGCTAGTGTCCATCACCCTCTGCCTTCTTCCTGTGGTGTAGCTGTGGAGCCAGGCTAGTAACCATCACCCTCTCTCTTCTTCCTGTGGTGTAGCTGTGGAGCCAAGCTAGTAACCATCACCCTCTGTCTTCTTCCTGTGGTGTAGCTGTGGAGCCAGGCTAGTAACCATCACCCTCTGTCTTCTACCTGTGGTGTAGCTGTGGAGCCAGGCTAGTAACCATCACCCTCTGTCTTCTTCCTGTGGTGTAGCTGTGGAGCCAGGCTAGTAACCATCGCCCTCTGTCTTCTTCCTGTGGTGTAGCTGTGGAGCCAGGCTAGTAACCATCACCCTCTGTCTTCTTCCTGTGGTGTAGCTGTGGAGCCAGGCTAGTAACCATCACCCTCTGCCTTCTACCTGTGGTGTAGCTGTGGAGCCAGGCTAGTAACCATCACCCTCTGTCTTCTACCTGTGGTGTAGCTGTGGAGCCAGGCTAGTAACCATCACCCTCTGTCTTCTACCTGTGGTGTAGCTGTGGAGCCAGGCTAGTAACCATCACCCTCTGTCTTCTTCCTGTGGTGTAGCTGTGGAGCCAGGCTAGTAACCATCACCCTCTGCCTTCTACCTGTGGTGTAGCTGTGGAGCCAGGCTAGTAACCATCACCCATCTGCCTTCTACCTGTGGTGTAGCTGTGGAGCCAGGCTAGTAACCATCACCCTCTGCCTTCTACCTGTGGTGTAGCTGTGGAGCCAGGCTAGTAACCATCACCCTCTGTCTTCTTCCTGTGGTGTAGCTGTGGAGCCAGGCTAGTAACCATCACCCTCTGCCTTCTACCTGTGGTGTAGCTGTGGAGCCAGGCTAGTGTCCATCACCCTCTGTCTTCTACCTGTGGTGTAGCTGTGGAGCCAGGCTAGTAACCATCAGCCTCTGTCTTCTACCTGTGGTGTAGCTGTGGAGCCAGGCTAGTAACCATCACCCATCTGCCTTCTTCCTGTGGTGTAGCTGTGGAGCAAGGCTAGTAACCTTGGACACAGTTCAATGTCAGACAGATGTTGCAGGAGCTTTGCGTGATCTACTCGATCAAAGGCTTTGGACATATCAGCAAGTAACAACCAACAATGGTGAGGGTTTCTGGAGTCTGTTGCTGTCAACCAGGAGTGATGGGCCTCCGGTCACTTACTGTACATGGGTTGGACACTTTAGGTATGGGACACACATTGGCAGTCTTCCAGGCAGCAGGAACAGTCCCCTGCCAGTAGGAGGTGTTAAACCTGTTTGGGATAGGGGGCAGCATTTTCACGTTCGGATGAAAAGCGTGCCCAGAGTAAACGGCATGTTACTCAGGCCCAGAAGTTAATATATGTATATTATTAGTAGATTTGGATAGAAAACACTCTGAAGTTTCTAAAACTGTTTGAATGATGTCTGTGAGTATAACAGAACTCATATGGCAGGCAAAAATCTGAGAAAAATCCAACCAGAAAGTGGGAAATCCGAGGTTTGTAGTTTTTCAAGTCCTTGCCTTTCGAATATACAGTGTCTATGGGGTCATATTGCACTTCCTAAGGCTTCCACTAGATGTCAACAGTCTTTAGAACCTTGTTTCAGGCTTCTACTCTGAAGGGGGAGAGAATAAGAGCTGTTTGACTAAAAGGTCTGGCAGAATGTCATGAGCTAAGTAAGGCTCGCTGACATGAGAGCGAGCTGCGTTCCCTTTCATTTCTAAAGACAAAGGAATTGTCCGGTTGAAACATTATTGAAGATTTATGATAAAAACATTCTAAAGATTGATTCTATACATCGTTTGACATGTTTCTATGAACTGTAATAGACCGTTTTTGACTTTTCGTCTGGACTTTCGTCTGGACTTGCCCGCACCTTGTGAATTTCGATTGGTGAACTAAACGCCCTAACAAAAGGAGGTATTTGGACATAAAGATTAACTTTATCGAACAAAACAAACATTTATTGTGGAACTGGGATTCCTGGGAGTGCATTCTGATGAGATCATCAAAGGTAAGGGAATATTTATAACGCTATTTCTGACTTTTACTGACTCCAAAACATGGCGGGTATCTGTATGGCTTGTTTTTGTGGTTTAGCGCTGACTTGTTTTTGTGGTTCAACCTGACTTGTAGGCTTGGGCAGGGGGAAGTTGGCAAGAGGTGTGGTGCTTGTCCATGCCTCAGCAAAAAATACATTCAAAACATCAGCCACGTCGTTGTCTTCAATCCCCTCCACCTGTATTCTCCCTCCTGATGTTGTCTTTCGTCCCAGTCCTTTTTTAATGAATTCCCACCATCCCTTAAGGTTTTTCTTCTTTAGGTCCTGGATTTCAGTTTTGAAGTAGCTTGTTTTTGCTTCCTTGATAAGCATTTGCACTGTGTTTCTGTATTTTCTCCATTTCATTGTTTTCCCTGTTGAAAATCTTCTGTCTTTTCCTGATGGCAGCCTTTATTCCTTCAGTCATCCAGGGCTTTTATTATTTATTTTTATTTTACCGTTATTTTACCAGGTAAGTTGACTGAGAACACGTTCTCATTTGCAGCAACGACCTGGGGAATAGTTACAGGGGAGAGGAGGGGGATGAATGAGCCAATTGTAAACTGGGGATTATTAGGTGACCGTGATGGTTGAGGGCCAGATTGGGAATTTAGCCAGGACACCGGGGTTAACACCCCTACTCTTACGATAAGTGCCATGGGATCTTTAATGACCTCAGAGAGTCAGGACACCCGTTTAACGTCCCATCCGAAAGACGGCACCCTACACAGAGCAGTGTCCCCAATCACTGCCCTGGGGCATTGGGATCTTTGTTTAGACCAGAGGAAAGAGTGCCTCCTACTGGCCCTCCAACACCACTTCCAGCAGCACCTGGTCTCCCATCCAGGGACTGACCAGGACCAACCCTGCTTAGCTTCAGAAGCAAGCCAGCAGTGGTATGCAGGGTGGTATGCAACACTTGTCCAGTGTTGCTGTGTTCTTATTGACATGCATACATCAAGTGCTGTTTGAATGCAGGAGTTGAACCTCTCCACCTTTACATCTATGCTCTCCACCCCATATTTGGCAGACCAGTCAGTACTGGCCATACATCATGCTAAGGCCTCCTTTCTGTTCTGGGTTACCAGATGTCCTTTTCTCCGCTGCCCCTTGCTTCTCCCTCCTGATGTTGTGTTTGGGGAGAACAGCAGACATTTGTGATCACTGGATATGAGAGGAGCAAGTACAGTAGGGGTGTTGTAGTGATTCTTCATATTTGTAATGATCAGATTTAAGATGGAGTCCCCTCTGGTCTTGTCTTTGACCACTTGTTTCATGTCTGGATGGGAGTTTGTCAGCATCTTGATAGGCAGGTTATTAAAGTCTCCACACAGGATGAGCCCCATTTGGGGAGAGAACATCCTGATCACATCGATGGTGTTGATGAGATAATTCACAGTGTTCTGCTGAAGTGTGTTCTCATTTGCCCATGGTGGATGGTAGAGTACTAACACTACCAGAGTTGAGACTGAGCTGGGGAGTCGTTTAGGGCGGAGCTGAAGCCGCATACACTCAAATTCCTCTTTCACTGGGTCAGTTCTTCTCTTTGCCTGCATACTGTGGTTCACATACATAGCCACGCCCCCTCTCATCCCCCCTCTGGACCTGTCTTTCTGAACAGCTGATCGTTTTATATGAAAAGAGATTCATCTAGGATATTTTCGTGGGCCCTAGTTTCAGTGACACATCCAATGTCTTAATTTACTCATTGAAGAAGCAGTTCAAATTCTTCCACTTTGGTTATCAATGATCTTGTATAACAAGATCACTGTGCAGTGACGCTCCCCATCCAACCTGACAGAGCTTGAGAAGATCTTCAGAGAATGGGAGAAACTCCCCAAATACAGGTGTGCCAAGCTTGTAGCGTCATACCCAAGAAGACTCAAGGCTGTAATCGACGTCAAAGGTGCTTCAACAAAGTACTGAGTAAAGGGTCTGAATACTAATGTAAATGTGATATCAGTTTTTTTATTTGTAATACATTTGCAAAATGTTTATAAAAAACCTGTTTTTGCTTTATCATTATGGGGTATAGGGTGTAGATTGATGAGAGAAAAATATATATATATTTTAGAATAAGGCTGTAACATAACAAAATGTGGATAAAGTCAAGGGGTCTGAATACTTTCCGAATGAACTGTATTCAGACACATATAGTCATTCTCTCTCTCGTTCTCTGAATAAAAAAATTGACCATATCCTACACCACCCAAACCAACACTACTGTATATATCACACTGTAAAAAAGCCATTTAACCATTTAATCAGCATTATTCTGTGAGTTGAGTGGACTTCAAAATAGCATTGAAGTGGATTCAGCTGCAACAGTTTGCTCCACACTAGATTTTAGATTGCTCAAGATTTGACTAAAATTACAAACTTGCTTAAAACCACGCCCATCATTATCATATTTCCCAGCATGCTCCACTACAGGTTGATTATCAGACGTGTTTGTTAAAATAACTGTGTTTTTGCATGTACATTGATCGGTTGATTAATCTTATACTACACAAAAGAAATAACACGTTTCTAAACTAATCCAATCTGTTAGTATTTGGATTTATTGCAACAGTTACTGAGATGGCCGTTCCAGTTTAGATGATTTAGGTAGTCTCATCAGTGATGCCAACTTAGCAATTTTGCTGCTAGATTTAGCAACTTTTCAGAGTACCCTAGCAACTTTTTTTCAAATAGCACCTAGCAACAAATTTAGCTACTATTTACAATTTATTTGGAACTTTTAGCAACTTTTGAAAAGTGACTCAAACGCTAAAATGCATTTTCCCTCTAAATGACACACAATCGATTTTCTCTGTCACACACTCAGTCACAACACACGTGCCTGGCTGCAAAAGTGCATTGTGAGTGACGTCAGCAGCAGGCACTCAGCTCAAGCACAGGCAGCAGCAGGCCAGCTTCAATTTCAGCAAATTGCAAATCATTGTTGGCTGACTAGGGAAGTGAAGATAGTTGGAGATAGTTGGTCACAAATGTTTGATCTTGAACAGAACTTACAACATCAATCAACATGCCTCAATCAAAATTGTACCGCCAGAAGTAGAGAAAAGAGTGGGAGTCTGTACCTGAATTTAAAGGGTGGCTGAAGCCAGTAATTGGGGATGATTGACGTACTGCAAATCAGATATGCTTGCAAAAATGTATGACATCAAAAAACATTGTGCTACAGCAAAGCATATAAATAAATCAAAACCGACAACCCCACAACGCAGTCGACATTACCACAGTTGGTTAAGAAAGTGGATAACTGCAAAAGTGCAGAAGCTACTATGGCAATGGCCATTGCGGAGCATTGTTCGCTGCTAGCATGCAACCATTTAGGTATGGCTTGCAAAGCTGCCTTTTCAGATTCTGTGGCAGCAACAAACTTCCAAATGCACCGCACCAAGTGCACAGAAATGATTAGGGGAGTACTGGCTCCTTATTTTCTCAAAAGGGTAACATCAGATGTGGGGGATGAGAAGTTCAGTCTCCTTTTGGATGAGTCCACTGATGTCAATGTCAGGACCCGGTGCGAGAAACAGTCACTAATAAATGGCAGAACCCAGAAGATGAGGCAGACACAGCAGTACTAGAGATGGTGGTTTAATAAAAAAGGAAATCTTCCAAAAATACAAAGAAAATCCACAAAGTGGTAAGAACAGCAAGGGAAAAAACAAACCTCAAAAGACTAATCCAAAAAACACAAGAACAAAACCAGAGAACCTCTGGAAAATCAAACAAGAGAAAATAAATGATCACAACAAGGCTTGGGCTGGGGCTGGGTGCTAACATACAAACACTGAGCAATGAACTAAGGAACACACAGGGTTTAAATACTAACAAGGGAATGACTTACAGGTGCAAACAATAATTAGAGCAAGAAAAACAAAAGGTACAAAAAAGGTGCAAGGGGGACATCTAGTGAACAAAACCTGAACAGTCCTGGCCAAAACCTGACAGTCAATGTCTCGAAATACCTGGGTGTGGTGATTCGGTATTTCAGTGCTAAAAAAAGAACCGTTGTGTCCACATTTCTCGGGCTGGTTGAATTGGAGGGGGGCGATGCCAGATCAATAGTAAAGGCGGTAGTTGAGTTTCTTGAGAAGTGTAACCTTAAAAAAGAGAATCTTCAGGGTATTGGCACTGATCATGCGTCCGTGATGACTGGGGTGCACAACGGGGTGCACAAGATTTTAAAGGAAGAATGTGCATTGCCCAATTGGGTACTCATCCGCTGTGTGTGCTATTCTATACAATTGGCTGTCAGTGCAGCATCCAAAGAAACCATCCCTAGGAGTGTTGAGTACTTAATCAGGGAAACCTACAACTGGTTTTCGATTTCCCCAAAACGGCGCGAGGCGTACAAAGCAGTGTATGCCACCATTACTTGTGGCCAGAAACCCCTGCAGATCACAACGTACAAGTTGCAGTGAAGTCATTTGAGGGAGAGCAAACAGATCCTGTCAAGCTTTTGGATAATCTGGTACACCTCTTAACATCAATTTGCAGCAGAGTAGTCAACCCTATGGCAAAAATGGATGTCCTGAAGGATGCCAATGATGGACATCTCAGTCCATCACCATACCTTCAGTACCTTTTAGAGAGCACGGTGTACCAATTCAATCTTGCACCAGAGGACAAAAGGTCATTCGGAGACAGTGCATCAACTACATTGTTGCTTTAAGCAAGGAGCTGCAAGCAAGGCTCCCAGACAACCTTGAAGCCTTGCGAAACATGGCCTTGTTCAGTGTTAAGAAAACACTAAAGCACAATAAAGGCACCACTGAAATTATTATAGTAGCTGAGCTACTGGGGTACCAGCCCCAAACAATTGATTAAATTGTTTCCCAAAGGAGAAACATCCATCTGTTTAGGTGGGACTCAACTGAAAATACAGTCCAGTTTTGGAGTGAAGTCAATAACTACACGGACTCTTCCGGGTCAAATCCATTTGAAGAACTGTGCAAAGCTGCGCTCGCTGCCCTCTCCTTGCCACACTCAAATGCGGAGGTTGAACGGCTGTTCAGCCAAATGAGTGTGGTCAAGTCAAAGTTAAGAAATAGAATGTCACTGCACACTCTCAACTCCATACTCCTGGTGCGGTATGGACTGAAGCTGGCTGGTGAAACCTGTTACTGAAGCTGGCTGGTGAAACCTGTTACCAGCATAAACTACTAAGTGAAGTTCTGCAGCAGTTTGGCACCACAGCAGCATACAGCTTTAAGGCCACTCCATCCTCTACTGCTGGTTCCAGCTCCGTGACAATGCAGTTGGACAGTGAAGATGAAGAGGACTTCAAAAAAAAAACTTGTTATTAGCCTGTACCTGTAATTGTTGAGCATGTTAACTAACTACCAATACACTGCCTAAAACTATAATTGTTCAGAATGTGTAGGTTTACTAGTTAAAAAGAAAATAAATAAAATGTAATTGTTCAATAATGTGTAGTTGTTCAATAATTCAATGTGTTGTGTTTAAAAAAATAAAAAATGTGATCATATAAAATGTGTTGTGTTTATATTACTTTTACAAATAAAAAAATATGATAATAAACAAAAAAATCTAAACTAACAAATGTCAAATCATATTTTTTCGCCAAGATGGCCAGTCAATTTGAGTAACGTTATTGTGTATTCCACGTAATGATGCAGTTTTGCGTAATGACGTCATCACGCAATGACATCACGACGTCATTTAGCAACTTTTAGCAACAAATCGACCTGCCTCTAGCAACTTCCCCTGAAAATTAGTTGGCAACACTGAGTCTCATGAATGAATCTTCCCTACCCCGGCAGTCATTCTCAGGGATCCACACTAACATTTTCCCCTGGTGGCACTGGTACCACTAACTTTTTCATTTGGAAGCATCAGACCATATTTTGGTCGCAACCGAAAAAATTGTAGCGTCACACAATAGAAACAATTATTAACCACTTACAAAGTCATTCACAATGTTTTTTTAAGAGGTGTAATAGACGACAGATGGTATTCAATAAATAAGTGGTTTCATCTAACGTATCCAGGCAGGAATGCATGATTCAAGATATTTTGATGTGCAACCATATTCAGTTATTTTCATGAATTTTGGGTTGACAATTTGGCTATTGTTGTTATATTTTAATGTTAAAATAGGGCTCCAGATTTATATTTTGTTCAATAGATAAATGTATTGTTAATATTTACATTTTTCTTACTTTTTAACTCCGCATTGTTGGCAACGGGCTTATAAGTAAGTATTTCACTGTAAAGTCTACACCTGTTGTATTCAGCGCATGTGACCAATACGATATCATTTTACTAAATATTTATGTTTGCTAATATCATAGGCTAATTTATTTGTGGCTAATTCACCACCTGAGTAAGAGGAAACAAAAAAACACCATAGCTAGATCGCTAACTCTAAACATAATACCCACTGCTTGTACTGTAGCCATGTGTTAATCTAACAGTACATGCAATGTCCTAAAAATACATTGTAGTTGTAGCCTACTACCCACTGTGTATTTCACACTATCTGTATCTCAATGCCATATCAAATGTATTGGTTATAAAATAGTTCTATAGAGCACAATTTTGAGAGTTGAGAAATAAAACGTATACCTACAGAAAGCTGAGAACCCTCTCTCTATTTTCAACAGCGACAACATTAGTTGCTTCCAAATCTGTGTTTCTCCCGCAACAGGATTAAGAAATGTTATAGCCTACAACCAGAACAATGTTTTACTCCCGGTGTGCGGGGGGGAGGAGTTAGTGTCTCATCACAGCAGCAGGCCCCAGCGAAACAGGCACAGGGGCAGGGCAAAAACTGTCATTACAGGAATCATGAGGATAATGAACATTACTGTTTGACCAAATCATGATTTTAGCCTCCTAAAAAAAAAAATAGGACGTTTGGAGTAAGATGACCATGTAGAATGAGCAGCAAGCACCGATGCGACTAATACATATTTTTTACTCGCACAGCCAATGTGACTAAACTGTTGCAGTTTGGGGCCCTGATTCTGAATGCAGGTTGCGGGTGATTAAAAGTTCCATCCGTTGGATATTCCAATAGGAACTCCTGTACACATCATTTTGCAAGACAGCAATATGTGACTTGCAGGCTTGCTGTGGCCTGTAAACCAGAAGTTTCAGACCACTGAGCTAGGGTGTAACTAGGCCCTCAAAGAAAGGTCTTATGATATACTGTATGTAATGTATTGTCATAGAGAGATTAACTTAGAGGCACACAGGGAAATATGCAAATAAGGTAGAATACATTCTCAAGTTGAATTGTATGACCACCACGAATGGATGAGTGAAAATACTTTCAACTTGAGAATATGCCCAAATGTTGAGCAAACTAAAAATCCTATTGCAGCTCAACATGTTATACATCTATCGTTACATTGCACTCAGACTGCTAGCCAATACAACTGGATTATTAAGAGAATGGACTTCAGCCTTATTGTGTCATGAAACTCATTCTGCATGGAGATACAGTCATGGTGGCTGATAGCTTGAATGTCAATTGGACATCCGCTCTTGTATAATACATAAATAAAGATTAGGCAGGGGCTGTAACAGAGATGTACACAGACACACACACGCAGGGTTGCACTGAGTCTTTGTGTATCATCATTCAAATGTTTGGTTATGTGATAAAGCTGTAAAAGAGGGAATAGGAATGTATCTCCCTCAACCCCCCTCCCTCTCCCCCTCGGTCATCCACCCCCTCTCAATATTTTATGTATTTCTTTACCTTGGTCTCACTCTCTCTAGATCTGTATACTCTCTCCCTCTGTTGGTGCTGCACACAGTGTTATGGTCTTCAGAAACAGAGCACACACACACGCAAGCATGTGTTCACGAAGCATGCGACAAATAAAATGTGTTTTGACACGCACACACACGTCTTGAACCAATACCACAAGCTCCCTGTCACGTATGATGAGTTTTAATCATGTCAAAGTACAGGCCAAGCTAAAACATGTGTGACCGGTCACAGAGAGATCAATACACAAACACACAGTGAAATGTCATGGAGGAAGTTCATGCATACTAAATGATACACATGTAGTCTCTCTCTCCACGCTAACAGAGATGAAAGAACAGAAAAAAGGAGTGATGGGAAGATGAAAGAGAGGAAGACACTGATAGTTCACAGAGTTGTGTGTGTGTGTTGTAAGTAATCTGTGTGTTGTGCCACTGTCTTGTGGGACTGGGGGTGTATTGAGTGGAATAAGTACAGGGATGGAGAAACAGGAAGGATAGGAGGAGAGGAAGAGAAAGAGAGCAGTAAACAGAGAGAGAGAGACAGAAATAAAGAGTGAAAGGGAGAAGAGAGAGAGAGTGAGGTTGGAAAGGAGAGGAGAAAACAAGAGCAGATGAGAGAATAGACAAGGATAATGTGAATAAGGAAAGAGAGAGGGTAGAAGAGAAGGAGAGACAAAGAGAGAGGGTAGAAGAGAAGGAGAGATAAAGAGAGAGAGTAGAAGAGAAGGAGAGATAAAGAGAGGGTAGAAGAGAAGAAGAGATACAGAGAGGGTAGAAGAGAAGGAGAGATAAAGAGAGAGGATAGAAGAGAAGGAGAGAAAGAGAGAGGATAGAAGAGAAGGAGAGATAAAGAGAGAGGATAGAAGAGAAGGAGAGATAAACATAGAGGGTAGAAGAGAAGGATAGATAAACAGAGAGGGTAGAAGAGAAGGAGAGATAAAGAGAGGGTAGAGGAGAAGGAGAGATAAACAGAGAGGGTAGAAGAGAAGGAGAGATAAACAGAGAGGGTAGAAGAGAAGGAGAGATAAACAGAGAGGGTAGAAGAGAAGGAGAGATAAAGAGAGGGTAGAAGAGAATGAGACGATAAAGAGAGGGTAGAAGAGAAGGAGCGATAAAGAGAGAGGATAGAAGAGAAGGAGAGAAAGAGAGAGGATAGAAGAGAAGGAGAGATAAAGAGAGAGGATAGAAGAGAATGAGAGATAAAGAGAGATGATAGAAGAGAAGGAGAGACAAAGAGAGAGGATAGAAGAGAAGGAGAGATAAAGACAGGGTAGAAGAGAAGGAGAGATAAAGAGAGAGGGTAGAAGAGAAGGAGAGATAAAGAGAGGGTAGAAGAGAAGGAGAGATAAAGAGAGAGGATAGAAGAGAAGGAGAGATAAAGAGAGAGGATAGAAGAGAAGGAGAGATAAAGAGAGAGGATAGAAGAGAAGGAGAGATAAAGAGAGAGGGTAGAAGAGAAGGAGAGATAAAGAGAGGGTAGAAGATAAGGAGAGATAAAGAGAGGGTAGAAGAGAAGGAGAGATAAAGAGAGAGGATAGAAGAGAAGGAGAGATAAAGAGAGAGGATAGAAGAGAAGGAGAGATAAAGAGAGGGTAGAAGAGAAGGAGAGATAAAGAGAGAGGATAGAAGAGAAGGAGAGATAAAGAGAGGGTAGAAGAGAAGGAGAGATAAAGAGAGAGGGTAGGAGAGAAGGAGAGATAAAGAGAGGGTAGAAGAGAAGGAGAGATAAAGAGAGAGGGTAGAAGAGAAGGAGAGATAAAGAGAGAGTAGAAGAGAAGGATAGATAAAGAGAGAGTAGAAGAGAAGGAGAGATAAAGAGAGAGGGTAGAAGAGAATGAGAGATAAAGAGAGAGGATAGAAGAGAAGGAGAGATAAAGAGAGGTTGAGATAGATAAATTATAGAAGACACAAAACCCACCAGAAAACCAAGAAAACAACACAAACCCAACAAAAACACAAGTAAAAAATCTAGACAACTTCCTTTCTCCCCCACTCCCCCTCTCCTCTCCCCTCTCTCCTCCCCCTCTCCACTCACCATAAACTGCACGTTGTCGAAGCCGTTGGCCAGTAGGTGGTTCTCGTATTGGACCAGTCCAATGCTGTCCAGCCATTGGCCCACAGACTGCATGGGGCACCGGGGACCTATGAGGGGGTGAAGGGGCAGACGCTTCAGGAGGGAGTAGCCATCCACCCGGTAACACCGGCAGTCGGGCTGGGAGAGCTGGCACTGCCACATCATGTTGCGGGCAATGTGGCTGTCGAACGAGCTCGCCATGGTAGAGGAAGAGTGTGGAGGAGAGGGGAAAGAGAAGGGGAGGATGGTAGGATGGATGGGGGGGTTGGAGGATGGGGGTTGGGGTTAGGCTTGGCTGAGGGTTATGAGCATGGCTGAGGGGTGAGGATGGAGGGGCGAAGCATGCTAGGGTGCTGGGGCACAAGGGGGGTAGAGGGATAAGTTTAGGGTGGTTGGAGGTAGATCCAGGGATTTGGAAAAGAGGGGAGAGGGCTAGGGTTAGATCCAGAGAAGAGGTGCCGTCCTGGGGGTAAGATCCATGAGAGAGAGGGTGCAGAGGCTGGAGGTGGTAAGATAGGTCCGATAGATGCGTGTGTCTTGCTGCTGCTTTCCTTTCACGCTCTCAGCTGTTGCTCCTGCCTGCCTGTTCGCCTCGCTTGTGTATGTGTACGAGTGTGTGCGTGCGTGTGTGTGTGAGCAGGAACGAGAGAGAGAAAGAAGAAGATAGGGAGAGCTGCCTGCTTGGTAGAATTCTCTTTATCAAGTACTCCCACACTCAACTGGATGCTTTCTGCAGCCTTCTCTCTCTCTCTCTCTCTCCCCCGCTCTCTCTCTCACTCTCTCGCTCTCCCCCGCTCTCTCTCTCCACTCTGCCTTCCTCTCCCATTCTCCCTCCTCTTTCTATCCTCCCTCCCTACTCCAGTTTCTCACTCACTCTCTCTCCCTCGATCTCTCTGCTCTCCCTTCTTTCTCTCTCGCTCTTTTCTTGGTTCTCCCTCTATTGCTTCCTTTCCCTTCTCTCTCTCTGTCGATATCTCTCCCCTCCTTCTCTTTCTCCCCCTCTCTCTCTCCCCCTCCCTCTATCTCAGTGCCTTGCATCAGATGAGCCTCTTTGTCTGAGAGCTGAGCTGCCCCAACACACACAATGTGGGTGCGGGTGCATGTGCGTTGGTGGGAGACAGCAGGTTTAGCACATAGCGCAAACAGCATTTCTCAAAGTGGTTACCATGGTAAGGGAATGCTTCACATGCACAGGAGAGGAGAGGCGGGAGGATAGAGATCAGGGGAGAGAGAGAGAGAGAGAGAGAGAGAGAGAGAGAGAGAGAGAGAGAGAGAGAGAGAGAGAGAGAGAGAGAGAGAGAGAGAGAGAGAGAGAGAGAGAGGAGGCAGGAGGATGGAGAAAGAAGGGGGAAGATAGAGGGAAAGAGAAGGAGGAGAGAGGTGAGAGAAGGACAAGTGCGAATGAGACAGAACTGAGGAGGAAAGAGGGAGAGATGAGAAGGGAGAGAATGTGATAGAGGAGAAAGGAGGTATGGAAGCTGGGGATTTCAGTTCAGTGCAGTTTCTGACTATCTGTTTACCTGCATTATTCTCCTTGATCCCTTCTGAGCCCATGCCAGTGCTGATGCCAGCCCCAATGGAGCTCATTATCTTATCAATCTGAATGGAGAGAAGTGAGGGGAGAGAGGAGAGAGAGGAGAGGAGAGAGGAGAGAGAGGAGAGAAGAGAGAGGAGAGAGAGGAGAGAGGAGAGAAGAGAGAGAAGAGAGAGAGTTGCAATTTAGAAAATGTTCATGCTGTATCTCTAGCTGCCTATATGTATATTGGTGACATGGTCGTTATAAATTCTAATGAATGGCAATCAATCACCTTTGAATTTTATTGAGTTGACAGGCGAGGAGGACAGAGGAGACTGAAGGAGGAAAGGGGGAGATTTGGAGGAAGAAGGGGAGGGAGAGAAAGGAGGGGAGAAGATGGATGGGAAAGCATGAAAGAGAGAGAAAGAGAGAAAAAGAGTAACCATCTAGGTTATGGCTTCAGAAGCCTCTGTCTGCCTTTAAACTCGTCTACAGGAGGATTCCACAGCAGGAATCTGACCCTAGACCTGCTGTTAAGCACTCAACTGTGCAGCGCAGCGCCATACATCTGACAGGCTCAATGACTGCCTATGGGGGCTACCACATGATTGCCGACTCACTGATCTAAGATCAGAGAGCTCCCCCAAATTACACAATTCCTCATTTTAAAGTAGTCTATGGAATGGGAAAATTGGGATTTCCACATTGGGTTTGAGTACAAAAGCAATAGATCACTAAGTTAGCAACATAGCTAAGAGTGAATGGATCTCATGTAGCCTACACTTGTTTACAGCATTGGATCATATTCAGGGTCAGGAAAACAGTAATTTTGTCATTTCAAGGAGGAATCTGCAGCTGAAACAATTACAACGCGTTCTTCCCGCCACTGTTTCTGTACGAAGCTGAGGGATTGGGGCTAGAGAACTATAACCACTTCAATTCATAGAAAGACCTATGGACTGAACAGATATCAAAATGATAGTTTTAACCATTTTAAAACTATCATTAACCATTAACCATCACAGCCCTACCATTTGAGGCTATAACCTACTTGTTACATTTCATTTGTTTACAAACACTGGAGTAAAACAAGCTTATATTCTGGGTTCTGATGGGGTATGACAGTTGAACTAAGCTCATGAGGCGTTTATAAGTTATATTCTTCAAGAATCAATGGGTACATATAATTGATTTATAAGTCCAAAAATGGATGCATCAACAGCAGATTGCCTGTTTAAGAGCACTATCCATATAAGTACATACAGTTCTTTAGTGAGCCTTCCCTTGTGGCCATCCTCTTGCTTATAGCAGAACGGTCTCTTGCATTTCTTCCCAAAATAGAACAAGTACACAACATGACCAACAGTATGTGGACACCTGCTAGTCAAACATCTCATTCCAAAATCATGGGCATTAATATGGAGTTGGTCCCCCCTTTGCTGTTATAACAGGCTCCACTCTTCTGGGAAGGCTTTCCACTAGATGTTGGAACATTGCTGGGGGAACTTGCTTCCATTCAGCCACAAGAGCATTTGTGAGGTGGGGCACTGATGTTGGGTGATTAGGACTGGCTGGCAGTCGGCGTTCCAATTCATCTCAAAGGTGTTTGAAGGGGTTGAGGTCATGGCACTGTGCAGGCCAGTCAAGTTCTTCCACACCTGTTGCCACAAAGTCGGAAGCACATAATCATCTAGAATGTCATTGTATGCTGTAGCATTAAGATTTCCCTTCACTGGAACTAAGGGGCCCAAACCATGAAAAACAACCCCAGACCATTATTCCTCCTCCACCAAACTTTACAGTTGGCACTATGCCTTCGGCAGATAGCGTTCTCCTGGTAGCGTTCTCCGCCAAACCCAGATTTGTCCGTCGGAATGCCAGATGGGGAGCGTGATTCATCACTCCAGAGAACGCGTTTCCACTGCTCCAATGGCAGTGAGCTTTACACCACTCTAGCCGCCGCTTGCCATTACGCATGGTGATCTTAGGCTTGTGTGTGGCTGCTCGGCCATGGAAACCCACTTCATGAAGCTCCTGAAAAACAGTTATTGTGCTGACGTTGCTTCCAGAGTCAGTTTGGAACTCAGTAGTGAGTGTTGCAACTGAGGAATAGAGGTTTGACGCGCTTCATGCTTCAGCGGTCCCGTTCTGTGAGCGTGTGTGTCCTACCACTTTGTGGCTCAGCCATTGTTGCTCCTAGACGTTTCCACTTGACTATAACACCCCTCACAGTTGACCAGGGCAGCTCTAGCAGAGCAGAAATTTGACAAACTGACTTGTTGGAAAGGTGGGATCCTATGACGGTGCCACGTTGAAAGTCACTGAGCGCTTCAGTAAGGCCATTCTACTGCCAATGTTTGTCTATGGAGATTGCGTGGCTGTGTGCTCGATTTTATACACCTGTCAGGTGTGGCTGAAATAGACAAATCTACTCATTTGAATAGGTGTCCACATAGTTTTCTATATAAAGTGTGGATTTCCTTTCTTTTCCCAGCGCTCCCATTCTGTTTTCCCGAAGTAGGTAATTAAATATGACCCTTCTCTGTATAATTGCTGCAGATTAATAGAAGAATCTGTAGGTCATTTATCATCATCATTCAGCCTCTATAGAATTGCATGGCGTGTGCAATGTATGGCAAACCATCGCTAATGAACGAAACACTGGGATCATCACAGCCCTACTATACAGCATGTGAAAACTGGGATCATCACAGCCCTACTATACAACATGTGAAAAACTGGATTCATCACAGTCCTACTATACAACATGTGAAAAACTGGGATCATCACAGTCCTACTATACAGCATGTGAAAAACTGGATTCATCACAGTCCTACTATACAGCATGTGAAAAACTGGGATCATCACAGCCCTACTATACAGCATGTGAAAAACTGGGATCATCACAGTCCTACTATACAACATGTGAAAAACTGGGATCATCACAGCCCTACTATACAGCATGTGAAAAACTGGGATCATCACAGCCCTACTATACAACATGTGAAAAACTGGGATCATCACAGTCCAACTATACAGCATGTGAAAAACTGGGATCATCACAGTCCTACTATACAACATGTGAAAAACTGGGATCATCACAGTCCTACTATACAGCATGTGAAAAACTGGGATCATCACAGCCCTACTATACAGCATGTGAAAAACTGGGATCATCACAGTCCTACTATACAACATGTGAAAAACTGGGATCATCACAGTCCTACTATACAGCATGTGAAAAACTGGGATCATCACAGCCCTACTATACAGCATGTGAAAAACTGGGATCATCACAGTCCAACTATACAGCATGTGAAAAACTGGGATCATCACAGTCCAACTATACAGCATGTGAAAAACTGGGATCATCACAGCCCTACTATACAACATGTGAAAAACTGGGATCATCACAGTCCAACTATACAGCATGTGAAAAACTGGGATCATCACAGTCCTACTATACAACATGTGAAAAACTGGGATCATCACAGCCCTACTATACAGCATGTGAAAAACTGGGATCATCACAGTCCTACTATACAGCATGTGAAAAACTGGATTCATCACAGCCCTACTATACAACATGTGAAAAACTGGGATCATCACAGTCCTACTATACAGCATGTGAAAAACTGGATTCATCACAGTCCAACTATACAGCATGTGAAAAACTGGGATCATCACAGTCCAACTATACAGCATGTGAAAAACTGGGATCATCACAGCCCTACTATACAGCATGTGAAAAACTGGGATCATCACAGCCCTACTATACAGCATGTGAAAAACTGGGATCATCACAGCCCTACTATACAACATGTGAAAAACTGGGATCATCACAGCCCTACTATACAACATGTGAAAAACTGGGATCATCACAGTCCAACTATACAGCATGTGAAAAACTGGGATCATCACAGTCCTACTATACAACATGTGAAAAACTGGGATCATCACAGTCCTACTATACAGCATGTGAAAAACTGGGATCATCACAGCCCTACTATACAGCATGTGAAAAACTGGGATCATCACAGTCCTACTATACAACATGTGAAAAACTGGGATCATCACAGTCCTACTATACAGCATGTGAAAAACTGGGATCATCACAGCCCTACTATACAGCATGTGAAAAACTGGGATCATCACAGTCCAACTATACAGCATGTGAAAAACTGGGATCATCACAGTCCAACTATACAGCATGTGAAAAACTGGGATCATCACAGCCCTACTATACAACATGTGAAAAACTGGGATCATCACAGTCCAACTATACAGCATGTGAAAAACTGGGATCATCACAGTCCTACTATACAACATGTGAAAAACTGGGATCATCACAGCCCTACTATACAGCATGTGAAAAACTGGGATCATCACAGTCCTACTATACAGCATGTGAAAAACTGGATTCATCACAGCCCTACTATACAACATGTGAAAAACTGGGATCATCACAGTCCTACTATACAGCATGTGAAAAACTGGATTCATCACAGTCCAACTATACAGCATGTGAAAAACTGGGATCATCACAGTCCAACTATACAGCATGTGAAAAACTGGGATCATCACAGCCCTACTATACAGCATGTGAAAAACTGGGATCATCACAGTCCAACTATACAGCATGTGAAAAACTGGGATCATCACAGCCCTACTATACAACATGTGAAAAACTGGGATCATCACAGTCCAACTATACAGCATGTGAAAAACTGGGATCATCACAGTCCAACTATACAGCATGTGAAAAACTGGGATCATCACAGCCCTACTATACAACATGTGAAAAACTGGGATCATCACAGTCCTACTATACAGCATGTGAAAAACTGGATTCATCACAGTCCTACTATACAACATGTGAAAAACTGGGATCATCACAGCCCTACTATACAGCATGTGAAAAACTGGGATCATCACAGTCCTACTATACAACATGTGAAAAACTGGGATCATCACAGCCCTACTATACAGCATGTGAAAAACTGGGATCATCACAGTCCAACTATACAGCATGTGAAAAACTGGGATCATCACAGCCCTACTATACAACATGTGAAAAACTGGGATCATCACAGTCCAACTATACAGCATGTGAAAAACTGGGATCATCACAGTCCAACTATACAGCATGTGAAAAACTGGGATCATCACAGCCCTACTATACAACATGTGAAAAACTGGGATCATCACAGTCCAACTATACAGCATGTGAAAAACTGGGATCATCACAGTCCTACTATACAACATGTGAAAAACTGGGATCATCACAGTCCTACTATACAGCATGTGAAAAACTGGGATCATCACAGCCCTACTATACAGCATGTGAAAAACTGGGATCATCACAGTCCTACTATACAGCATGTGAAAAACTGGGATCATCACAGTCCAACTATACAGCATGTGAAAAACTGGATTCATCACAGCCCTACTATACAGCATGTGAAAAACTGGATTCATCACAGCCCTACTATACAGCATGTGAAAAACTGGATTCATCACAGTCCTACTATACAACATGTGAAAAAGCCATATGATCAAACACATCAATTAGATCACACATGTCAAACACACCCATTATATTAGCCAATCAGCTTACATGTTTTGTTGCTATGTTCAGGAGTGCAGAATCCAGTCTAGAACAGGGCTCTACACTAATGATGATGTTTTGGACTGTAAAGTGGCAATTAGTGAGGTTGATATCTTTCTAATGAATTGTATAGGCTGATCATATGTGTATGGAAGAGGTGTTTCAACTTCGACATTTAGCGTTCCCAAATTAAACTGCCTCGTACTCAATTCTTGCTCGTACAATATGCATAGTATTATTACTATTGGATAGAAAACAATCTCTAGTTTCTAAAACCGTTTGAATTATGTCTGTGGGTGAACCAGAACTCTTTCTGCAGCGAAATCCATGACAGGAACTGCGAAGGTCTGAAAACGAGGCTCTGTTCTCAGATCAGTTTAAAGCTCTGTATGTGTCCTATGGGTCGACATGAACTGCACCCGCCTTCCCCTGGATGTCAGTAACCAATAAGAAGTGGAATGGAGTTTCTACGTAGCTCTCAGAGCTTATAGAAGGCCATAACATGCAGTGTCCGCTCTTTTCGACGCTCGTCAAGACGCAGAAGAGGACATCAGGATGGCATGCTCAAACGCTCTCGTTTTAGGTCTTATATATGTCCGTCTGTAATTTAATTCGATATAGGTGTTAGACACATCATAACGAAGTTATTTTAAACCGAGTTATATCAGTTTATGCGAGTATATTGCTATTTTCGGTATTTCCTTAGTATTGCGCTTTGACGTTTGGGCATGTCTGTGCGACATAGCTATTGTTAGCTGCTAATTCCAAAGGTGAAGAGGACGTTTTAGGACCGTGCAACGATTCTTTTGAACAAAGGACATCTTGCCCAAGATTCTGATGGAAGCTCGTCCAAAAGTAAGAGCTATTTATGATGTTATTCCGTATTTATGTGGAAAAATGTAAAAGTGTTTGGTCGCCATTTTTGCAGGCACTGGTCTGGCTGTAACGCACACTGTATGTCTAGTAACGTTAATTTTAAAAATCTAACACAGCGATTGCATTAAGAACTAATTTATCTTTCATTAGCTGTCCAACTTGTATTTTTTAGTCAAGTTTATGAATAGTTTTCGATTAGAATAGGTACTTCTCCAAGATGGCGCCGGACAGATTGCTCTAAGTTTTGGCCACTATTCTCATTGTATAACCACGATTTGTGCCGCTAAATATGCACATTTTCGAACAAACTCTATATGCATTGTGTAATATGATGTTATAGGACTGTCATCTGAAGAATTCTGAGAAGGTTAGTGAAAAAATGTATATCTTTTGGTGACTTATACTAATCGCTATGTTTTTGCTTGAATCAATGCTGTTGTGATGTTTGCTATTGTGGTAAGCTAATATAACGTTATATTGTGTTTCTGCTGTAAAACACTTAGAAAATCTGAAATATTGTCTGGATTCACAAGATCTGTGTCTTTCAATTGCTGTACGCTGTGTATTTTTAAGAAATGTTTTATGATGAGTAATTAGGTAATACACGTTGCTCTCTGTAGTTATTCTAGTCGCTTTGGTGAGTTTTGTGATAGTGGCTGCAATGGTAAACTATGATTTATACCTGAAATATGCAAATTTTTCTAACAAAACATATGCTATACAATAAATATGTTATCAGACTGTCATCTGATGAAGTTTTTTCTTGGTTAGTGGCTATTTATATCTTTATTTGGTCGAATTTGTGATAGCTACTGATGGAGTAAAAAACTGGTGGAGTAAAAAAATTGTGTCTTTTGCTAACGTGGTTAGCTAATAGATTTACATATTGTGTCTTCCCTGTAAAACATTTTAAAAATCAGAAATGATGGCTGGATTCACAAGATGTGTATCTTTCATCTGGTGTCTTGGACTTGTGATTTAATGATATTTAGATGCTAGTATTTACTTGTGACGCTATGCTAGGCTATGCTAGTCAGCTTTTTTACTGTGGGGGGTGCTCCCGGATCCGGGTTTGGGAGGAATTAGAGGTTAACGTGGGTGTGTTCCTGTGTGTGTTCCTGGGTGTGTGTTCCTGTGTGTGTTCCTGTGTATGAAGCTGGACTCCTTTTCCTGCATATCTTAACATCGGTCACCTCTCCAAACACACCCAAGAAAAGCATTAGTGGTGGTGTGTGTGTGAATAGTGTGATCAGTGATCATTTGGCTGTGAGTCAGTGTGTATAATATTTCTCAACAATGGAAATAAACACATGGATCACAATCATGCTTAAAAGTATGTCAGAGGGACTTTACCACCACCCGTACACCACCCCCGGGCGGACACACACACACACACACACACACACACACACACACACACACACACACACACACACACACACACACACACACACACACACACACACACACACACACACACACACACACACACACACACACACACACACACACACACACACACACACACACACACACACACACACACACACACACTTTTCTTGGGATGCCTTTACTCTCCATCTCTCCATCTCTCCATGCATTTTTCATACCTTTTTCTTATTCAATCTCCTCTCTTTTCTTAATTTCCTCTCATCTTTTTTTTTTTTTACTTTACAGAAGAGAAAGTAAAGTAACCTGGACATTCCTGTTGTTTTTCTCTTGGACCAGAAACTAATTGTGTAGAACAGACTCACAGATAATTGACCACGTCTTAATAGACCACGTTAAATCATTTGTTCTTTAAGTTCTAGACATGACATTTCTATCTGACTGAAAGCCACAGCGCGTGCTTCTCTCACCTCCTCCCATTCAGCAGTGAAGGAGGGTGTTCTCTCTAGCTGGCCCCCAGGACTGGCGGTGTCCCCTGGGCTTCCTCTCGGCCCCTGGCCCCCGGGCCCCGACCCCCAGTGGTACTCCTCCTGAAAGAGACCATCAACACACTGTCCATTACATCTACGTTTAACAATGGATCCATCAATTGGATCCATATCATTTATCAAGTTGGACAACTGTCTGTGGCTTGAAGCAAATTCTAAGGTGAGGTTCTGTAACAGTCATTCCCCCAATGGTAAACAAACAAACAAACGGTTACATTTACCAAGACCCACCCTCTCAGTGTAATAAGCCTGGGGCTGTACTTTTAACCGCAATTAATATTACACCTGATATTTCACACAAGATAAAGAGGAAATGGTCAAAATAACAGCACTGTTTCTCCATTAAAATGGGATATAAACACGACAACAGAACGTACCTGTATGGGCGACACAGCCACCAGGTTGGAGTCAGACTTGGACAGTGACTTGGAGAGCTTTAGGTCCAGCACACTGCGAGGTATGGATCTCATCCTGCCCAGGGTAAAGGCCCTGTCCTCGTATCCAGTAGCCGGTGTCCCCTCCCTGGGTCCGCCAGCTCCCGACACACCCCCCCTCACCACCACCGCCTCCCCGTTCCAACCATACGGCGAGGAGGAGGAGGAGGGCGAGGCGCTCTGGGGGTTCTGGTTTACCCGGGTGTGGAAAATGGTGCGATAGACTACCTGAGGTTTGGGGGGTCTGTCGTCTTTGAGGGGGTCTTTGGGGGACTTCAGAGCCAACGCCTCGTCTCCTGTGTGAGGGATAATGAGGGGCGGTGGCAGTCCAATTCCTAATTCAAAGGGCTGGGTTACCGAAGCGAGATTGCCGTGGTTACCGAGCGTGGTTACCGGGCTGGTGTGGGGGTCCGAGGGGGTGTGTTTTCGGGCTTTGGGGTTGGTGTTGGAGGTGTAGAGGTGGTAGGGTGTGTCGGGCGTCTCGCAGGCCGGCGAGGAGCCGTGGAGGAGGCCGGCGAACTCTACGGGGACGAGGCTCTGTCGTCGGTCGTCTGGTAGTGGGAGTGTATTGGAAGAGGCGGGGGGAGGGTTCTGCTGGTACGGCCCGTCGTCTGGTAGTGGGAGTGTATTGGAAGAGGCGGGGGGAGGGTTCTGCTGGTACGGCCCGTCGTCTGAGGAGAGACAACACACACAAGTTAATGTTGGAGTGCACCACACACACATTCCAGATCCAACATACATACACAGACCCACAGATTGGTTGCACACAGTAACCAATCTTACGAGATCTCCCTCTCTCTCTCGCTCTCTCTCTCGTGCTAACATGGAGACAGTAAAAGGTGCACCACACCCATAGCATAACCACACCACACCATAACCATACCATATCCATACCCATACCAATCTAGAAAAACACACAGCAATACAGAGGATCTACAGTATGTTAAAAAAACTAGAAAAAAACAGGATTAACAGAGAGAGTTAAAATAAAGGTTAAAAAACAAAAGAGAGACAGAGAGAAGAATGTTAGAGGGAACACATACATCTGCTGTTGCCCTGTCAAGATGCAGGCTCCTACGGTACACACCACACAACTCCTGACACAGGTCTGACACGGCTGCCTGGTCAACATCACTGTGTGTGTGTTCATGTATGTGTGTGTGAGAGAGAAAAGAGAGAAAAGAGAGAGAGAGAAAAGAGAGAGAGAGGAGAGAGGAGAGAGGAGAGAGAGAAAAGAGAGAGAAGAGAGAAAAGAGAGAGAGAGGAAGAGAGAGAAAAGAGAGAGAAAAGAGAGAGAGAGGAAGAGAGAGAGGAACAGAGAGAGGAAGAGAGAGAGAGAGAGAGAGAGAGAGAGAGAGAGAGAGAGAGAGAGAGAGAGAGAGAGAGAGAGAGAGAGAGAGAGAGAGAGAGAGAGAGAGAGAGAGAGAGAGAGAGAGAGAGAGAGAGAGAGAGAGAGAGAGAGAGACCGAATAATAGAAGGCAAGAGAGGGGAGGGTGATGTGGGAGAGAAAGTAAACAGTTATTTTAAGACATCACCCAAGAAAGAGAGAGAGAGAGAGAGAGAGAGAGCACGTGTGTGATGTATAAGTGTGTCTGGCCCATTGACTGAGTTCGTTGAGGTGTACTTAGAGCCAAATGGATGCTTTGAGAGAGACAGCCACTGTCTGTGTGCAGTGGGGTGAAAGAGGGATTGGGGGACAGAGAGAGGAGAGTCTTTCTGGTCTAACTCAGAAAGAGAGCTGGCCTGTATATCTATGTGTATGTGTGTGATTCTGCCCGGGGATGGTGTACAGTGTTCTATTTAGTCTTCGTGCACGTACAGTGTCATCCTGAGGTCGCTGAGTACATTTTCCTCCAATTCAAATTGCTAAAGCTTTATTGTCCATTCTTTTCATACACTCAATGCCCTACTCCAATATTGATCACAGATTCATAATGAGATTTGAGAGAGATTAAACTCAATAAACAGACAAACAGGTATGCAGCCAAACAGAGCTGTGTGTATCAGTGTGTGTAATATCAGTGAGCAAAACTATGATCAGCAGGACAACATGGTCTGTGTGTGTGTGTGTGTGTGTGTGTGTGTGTGTGTGTGTGTGTGTGTGTGTGTGTGTGTGTGTGTGTGTGTGTGTGTATAACCAAGTATAATACCATGGTGGATACACATACATTTGCACAGTACCATGGTGGATACAAAGACATTTACACAGTACCATGGTGGATACACAGACATTTACACAGTACCATGGTGGATACACATACATTTACACAGTACCATGGTGGATCCACAGACATTTACGCAGTACCATGGTGGATCCACAGACATTTACGCAGTACCATGGTGGATCCACAGACATTTACACAGTACCATGGTGGATACACAGACATTTACACAGTACCATGGTGGATCCACAGACATTTACACAGTACCATGGTGGATCCACAGATAATTACACAATACCATGGTTGATCCACAGACATTTACACAGTACCATGGCGGATACACAGACATTTACACAGTGCCATGGTGGATACATAGATAATTACACAGTACCATGGTGGATACACAGATAATTACACAGTACCATGGCGGATCCAGACATTTACACAGTACCATGGTGGATACACAGATAATTACACAGTACCATGGTGGATACACAGATAATTACACAGTACCATGGTGGATACACAGATAATTACACAGTACCATGGTGGATCCAGACATTTACACAGTGCCATGGTGGATACACAGATAATTACACAGTACCATGGTGGATACACAGATAATTACACAGTACCATGGTGGATCCAGACATTTACACAGTACCATGGTGGATACACAGATAATTACACAGTACCATGGTGGATACACAGATAATTACACAGTACCATGGTGGATACACAGATAATTACACAGTACCATGGTGGATACACAGATAATTACACAGTACCATGGTGGATACACAGATAATTACACAGTACAGCTCTGAGAGGGAGGCTGAATGTTACTGGATCTTACATGAGTCTGTTGGTTATAATAATATGATTGGATAAATGTTATGCACATATGCATCTTATAATCTATAAATACATAAAAAGATTAGTCATTAGCTGGATACATCAGGGGAGATGCTGGCGCCAGGAAATGGATGAAGGACTGGTGTGTGTGTGTGTGTGTGTGTGTGTGTGTGTGTGTGTATACACAGTGTATACAAAGTATTCAGACCCCTTGACTTTTTCCACATTTTGTTACATTACAGCCTTATTCTAAAATGGATTAAATTGTTATTTTTCCTCGTCAATCTATACGGCCCTACCAAGCAAAGAGACAGCAACTGTTCATAGAGTGGATCTGAGAAAAATGGCTTTTATTTACCTTGGTTTCACAGCAACTTTATGCAGTTACTGCTAATATGACCCCCCCATTTTCTCCAAAACACAATACAATAGAGGAAGGATACTTGTCCACATGATTAAGCATGTATTTAATTTGGCAAAAATAACTAACTAATTTTCGACCAAATGAGCAGTTACTGCCTTTCTTCTAGGTAATGACAAAGGAAAAACATGATTTTAGACATTTTAGAAACTTTATATATAAAACATTTTAAATCTGAAATATCACATTTACATAAGTATTCAGACCCTTTACGCAGTACTTTGTTGAAGCACCTTGGCATCGATGACAGCCTTGAGTCTTCTTGGGTATGAAGCTACAAGTTTGGCACACCTGTATTTGTGGAGTTTCTCCCATTCTTCTCTGCAGATCCTCTAAAGCTCTGCCAGGTTGGATGGGGAGCGTCGCTGCACAGCTATTTTTAAGTCTCTCTAGAGATGTTTGATCGGGTTCAAGTCCGGGCCACTCAAGGACATTCAGAGACTTCAGACACTCCTGCGTTGTCTTGGCTGTGTGCTTAGGGTCGTTGTCCTGTTGGAAGGCAAACCTTTGCCCCTGTCTGAGATCCTCAGCGCTCTGGAGCAGGTTTTCATCAAGGATCTCTCTGTACCTTGCTTCATTCATCATTCCTTCAATCCTGACTAGTCTCCCAGTCCCTGTCGGTGAAAAACATCCCCACAGCATGATGCTGCCATCACCATGTTTCCTCCAGCCGTGATGCTTGGCAGTCAGGCCAAAGATTTCAATCTTGGTTTCATCAGACCTGAGAATCTTGTGTCTCATGGTCTGAGAGTCCTTTAGGGGGCTGTCATGTGCCTTTTACTGAGGAGTGGCTTCCGTCAGGCCACTCTACCATAAAGGCCTGACTGGTGGAGTGCCTCAGAGATGGTTGTCCTTCTGGAAGGTTCTCCCCTCTCCACAGAGGAACTCTGGAGCTCTGTCAGGGTGACCATCGGGTTCATTGTCACTTCCCTGACCAAGGCCCTCCTCCCCCGATTGCTCAGTTTGGCTGGGCAGCCAGCTCTAGGAAGAGTCTTGGTGGTTCCAAACTTCTTCCATTTAAGAATGATGGAGGCCACTGTGTTCTTGGGGACCTTCAATGCTGCAGAAATGTTTTGGTACCCTTCCCCAGATCTGTGCCTCCTGTCTCGGAGCTCTATGGACAATTCGTTCGAACTCATGGCTTGGTTTTTGCTCTGACATGCACTGTCAACTGTGGTACCTTATATAGACAGGTGTGTGCCTTTCCAAATCATGTCCAATCAATTGAATTTACCACAGGTGGACTCCAATCACGTTATAGAAACATCTCAAGGATGACCAATGGAAACAGGATGCACCTGAGCTCAATTTCGAGTCTCTTGGCAATTCTAATCAATATTCGAATACATTTTAGAATAAGGCTATAACGTAACAAAATGTAGAAGTCAAAGGGTCTGAATACTTTCAGAATGAACTGTATATATACAGTATATAGAGACAGAGAGAGAGAGACAGAGCGACAGAGACAGAGCGACAGAGACAGAGAGAGAGAGCGACAGAGAGAGAGAGCGACAGAGAGAGAGAGAGAGCGAGAGAGCGAGAGAGCGAGAGAGCGAGAGAACGAGAGAGCGAGAGAGCGAGAGAGAGAGAGAGAGAGAGAGAGAGAGAGAGAGAGAGAGTGTACGCAGATGACCTGGTGCTGCTGTCTCCCACTAAAGAGGGGTTACAGCAGCACCTAGATCGTCTTCACAGGTTCTGTCAGACCTGGGCTCTGACCGTTAACCTAAAAAACCCGAATATAATGATATTCCAAAAAAGGTCCGGAAATCAGGATGATAAATATAAATTCTATTTGGACACAGTTCTATTAGAACACACCAAAAACTACACATATCTAGGACTAAATGTCAGCAGCTTTCACATGGCTGTGAATGAGCTGAGAGACAAACCAAGAAGAGCATTCTATGCCATTAAAAGGAACATTAAAATTGAAATTCCAATTAGAATCTGGCTCAGTTATAGAACCAATTGCTCTATATGGCAGTAAAGTATGGGGTTCACTCTCTAAAAATGAATTTACCAAATGGGACAAACATCCAATCGAAATACTGCATGCAGAGTTTTGCAAGACTGTATTGCAAAGTGCAAAGAAAAACTCCAAATAACACATGTAGAGCAGAATTGGGACAATACCCCCTCCTCATTCGAATAGAAAAAAGAGCCAGCAAATTTTACAACCATCTAAAAACAAGTGACCCCAAAACATTCCATCACACAGCTCTACAATGTCAAGAGATGAAACAAGAGAAGAGTCCCCTCAGCCAGCTGGTTCTGAGGCTCAGTTCACTAACCAAAACCAACCCCATAGAGCCTCAGGACAGCACTCAGAAAATCTGGCCCAACCAAATCATCACAAAACAAAAATAAAAATATATCACCTATTGGAAAGACACCACAAAAAATCAAAGTAAACTTCAATGCTATTTGGCTCTAAACAGACAGTACATGGTGGCAGACTATCTGACCACTGTGACGGAAAACATTGACTAGGTACAGACTCAGTGAGCACAGTCTGGCTATAGAGACCGGTCGTCACAGACAAACCTGGCTGCCCAGAGAGGACAGGCTGTGCTCACTCTGCTACAGGGGAGAGGTAGAGACAGAGCTACATTTCCTATTACACTGTGACAAATACTCAGACCTAAGAGCATATTTCTTTCCCAAAATTATAATTCAATACAAAAAAATTGAAACTATAAAAGATGAAGAAAAAATCAAATATTTATTGGGTGAAAAGCCAAAATGTGCAGTTTTGGCAGCCAAACATGTGTCCTCCTGCCAAAACCTGAGGGACAGCCAGTGAAAGGTGCAATGTAATGTCGATAATATTTCCCATCTTGTTTTGTTTTGTTTTTCATACCATGTCATGTGTCTTCTCAGTCATGTTGACACTGGTCTACTACCATTGCTTTAACGTATTGTTGTTTTGATTAATATTTGTCACGACTTCCACCGCTGTTCGGGCGGCGCTCGGCGGTCGTCGTCGCCGGTCTACTAGCTGCCACCGATCCTTTTTCCTTTTCTTTTGGTTTTGTCTGTTTTGTGTTTCACCTGTGTTCTATTTGGTTTATTAGGGGGGGTATTTAAATCTCGCCATTTCCTCTGGGTTTTGTGCGGGATTGTTTCGTTTGCTGTCAGTTAGTTTTGGGTTGCGTGTTCTTGGGTTCTGTGTAACAGGTGGGTTTTCCCTGGACTGTGTCTGAGTGGTTTTTGAGGCTACTGTTGTAGTCCGGTTCCCTGTTATTTGGACTTGTTAAATAAACACCCTTTTCGGAACTTGCTTTCTCCTGCGTCTGACTCCACACCCACATCTCCTTGGGGAGATATATTGTTGTTGTTGTTGTTGTTAATGGTAATCCCATGTCCACTACTACTATTATTATTGCTGTTGGTCCCACCATTTATTTATTTATATATAAATATATATATATTATATATATAAAAAATATTTATATTTTTCTATATGTATACTTTGACAATGTAAGTAATAATGAACTTACCATGTCAATAAAGTCAATTGAATCGAATTGAATTGAGAGAGCGCGAGAGAGAGAGCAGCGGTTTGTGTGTGAGCATCTGTGTGTCTCAGTGGGCAATGCTCTGTCTTCCTGGCTGTTGTCAGAGTGTGGTAAGACTGTGTGCCAGCCCCTCCACTGATAAGCATCACATCACTAACACTCACAGAGCAAGAGAGAGAGAGACAGCGAGAGAGAGCAATAGAGAGAGCGAGAGAGAGCAGGAGAAAACAATTCAAGTGGGAGAGAGATAAGGAAGACGAGAGACAGACCACAGAAAGAGAGAGAGCGAGAGACAGACAGAGATAGAGAGAGCGAGACAAAGAGAGCGAGACAGAAAGGGCGAGACAGAGGGAGCGAGACAGAGGAAGCGAGACAGACAGACAGACAGACAGACAGACAGACAGACAGACAGACCAAGAGAGCAAGAATCATTAAAATAATACAGAAATACACTACGGAAAAAGAAGGAACAGCACGTCAGAAATCAGCTCAATGTAATTGAAGAATCCATAGAATCGAACCACTTCTGGGAAAATTGGAACATAGTAAATAAATAACAACATGAACAGTTATCTATCTAAAACGGAGATGTGGATAAAATACTTCTCCAATCTTTTTGCCTCTATAACAAAGAGCAAACAGAAAAAACATATACATGATCAAATAAACATCTTAGAATCAACTATTAAAGACTACCAGAACCCACTGGATTCTCCAATTACATTGAATGAACTACAGAACAAAATACAAACCCTCCAACCCAAAAAAGCCTGTGGTATCCTCAATGAAATGATCAAATATACAGACCACAAATTCTAATTGGCTATACTTAAACTCTAACATCATCCTCAGCTCTGGCACCTTCCCTAATATGTGGAAGCAAGGACTGATCACCCCAATCCACAAAAGTGGAGACAAATTTGACCCCAATAATTACCGTGGGATATGCATCAACAGCAACCTTTGGAAAATACTCTGCGTTATCATTAACAGCAGACGCGTACATATCCTCAGTGAAAACAATGTACTGAGCAAATGTCAAATTGGCTTTTTCCCAAATTACCATACGGCAGACCACATATTCCCCCTGGACTCCCTAATTGACAAACAAACAAACCAAAACAAAGGCAAAGTCTTCTCATGTTTTGTTGATTTCCAAAAAGCTTTTGACTCAATATGGCATGAAGGTCTTCTGTACTAATTGATGGAAAGTGGTGTTCGGGGAAAAACATACAACATTATAAAATCTATGTACACAAACAACAAGTGTGCAGTTAAAATTGACAAAAAACACACACATTTCTTTCCAGAGGGCCGTGGGATCAAACAGGGATGCAGCTTGAGCCCCACCCTCTTTAACAGATATATCAACAAATTGGCAAGGACACTAGAACAGTCTGCAGCACCCGGCCTCACCCTACTAGAATCTGAAGTCAAATGTCTACTGTTTGCTGATGATCTTGTGCTTCTGTCCCCAACCAAGGAGGGCTTACAGCAGCACCTAGATCTTCTGCACACATTCTGTCAGACCCGGGCCCTGACAGTAATTCTCAGTAAGACAAAAATAATGGTGTTCCAAAAAAGGTCCCGTTGTCAGGACCACGAATACAATTTCCATCTAGACACCGTTGCCCTAGAGCACACAAAAAACGATACATACCTCAGCCTAAACATCAGCACCAGAAGTAACTTCCACAAAGCTGTGAACGATCTGAGAGAAGGGCCTTCTACGCCATCAAAAGGAACATCAAATTCAACAGACCTATTATGATCTGGTTAAAAATACATCAATTAGTTATAGAACACATTGCCCTTTATGGTCGTGAGGTCTGGGGTCCGCTCACCAAACAAAAATTCTCAAATTGGACAAAAACCTAATTAAGACTCTGCATGCAGTTTTCTGCAAAAACATCCTCCATGTACAACTGACCCCCAGGACAGCAACACAATTAGACTCAAGCAAATCATGAGAAAACAAAAAGATAATTACTGGACACATAGGAAAGAATGAACAAAAAAAACTGAGCAAACTAGAATGCTATTTGGCCCTAAACAGAGAGTACACAGTGGCAGGATACCTGACCACTGTGACTGACCCAAAATGAAGGAAAGCTATGTACAGACTCAGTGAGCATAGCCTTGCTATTGAGAAAGGCCGCCATAGCCCGTCTTCTCTTGAGAGCCAGATCTGCCTATGTGCCCACTGCCCACAAAATGAGGTGGAAACTGAGCTGCACTTCCTAACCTCCTGCCAAACGTATGACCATATTAGAGACACATATTTCCCTCAGATTACACAGACCCACAAAGAATTAGAAAACAAACCCAATTTTGATAAAATCCCATATCTACTGGGTGAAATACCACAGCAGATACATGTGTGACCTGTTGCCACAAGAAAAGGGCAACCAGTGAAGAACAAACACCATTGTAAATACAACATTGATTTCTTTTCCCTTTTGTACTTAACTTTTTGTAAATCGTTACAACACTGTACATAGACATAATATGACATTAGAAATGTCTCTATTCCTTTGGAACTATTGTGAGTGTAATGCTTACTGTCCATCTTTTATTGTTTATTTCACTTTTGTTCATTATCTATTTCAGTTGCCAAAAAAGCCCCTTAAATCAAATCGCGGGGGGGGGGGGGGGGGGAGAAAGAGAAAGAGAAAGAGAAAGAGAGAGAGAGAGAGACAGAGAGAGATGGGTAACAGTTGATCTAGAAACAGTAGAAAGAACAGCAGAGGTGAACAGAGGTAAAGGAAAAACGATCCACACACGTAGGGAGGACAAAACTACTGTTCAGCCCGGAATCAAAAACGATCCATCCATATAAACACAGCATGAGTCAGATGAAGGAGAGCGAGACCTCAACTTGGATAGACAAATCTCTCTCTCTTTATTCTGTCCTCTCTGTGTGTGTGTTTGTGTGTCTTACCTCAGGTCACCACCTGCTTCACATACTGACTCACAGTACTGAAATATGCTTACAAGTGCACGCCCAGTCTTACAAGTGCACGCCCAGTCTTACAAGTGCACGCCCAGTCTTACAAGTGCACGCCCAGTCTTACAAGTGCACGCCCAGTCTTACAAGTGCACGCCCAGTCTTACAAGTGCACGCCCAGTCTTACAAGTGCACGCCCAGTCTTACAAGTGCACGCCCAGTCTTACAAGTGCACGCCCAGTCTTACAAGTGCACACCCAATCTTACAAGTCCACACCCAGTCTTACAAGTGCACACCCAGTCTTACAAGTGCATACCCCGTCTTACACGTACACACACAGTCTACAAGTACACACCAAGTCTTACTATGCATACCTCGCGGTACATGCATAGGCGCACACACACGAGCACACGCAGGCGTAATCTTCCTGTTGACAGTTTACCACGGTAACGTATGTGTATTAATGTGTGTGTAAGTGCTCGCCCGTGTGTGTGAGACAGACAACTGCAGGCTCTTACTGTAATGTATTTACAATTCCAGAAACGGAGTTAAATCACCACATAATGGCCTTCTCTTCCATGACCCTCCCACCCACAAGAATATTATTCTACCACTCTTACAGGAAAGAGAGAGAAGGATGAAAAGGGATGATGAAAAAAAAAAGGCGAGAGAATGCCCTTTTCTCCTCACTCTTCCTGTCCTGCCCTCTTCCCTCACCTGTTCGCCTCTGTCCTGGGCAGGTGTTGTGAGCGATTGCACGCCCCTGCCCCCAGCGGGATTAAAGAGGACACGTTTAATTGCTTGTTAACAAATGTTTACGGCGCCGTACTGAGCAGCCACCCGTTTTCTGCCAAGTATAGACCTCCATTACTCTGAGACTGCTGTCGGAGATACACTGGGCTGGAAGGAGGGAGAGACAGAGAGAGAAAGGAGGGAGACCCAGAGAGACAGGAGGGAGGGACAGAGAGAGAAAGGAAGGAGACCCAGAGAGACAGGAGGGAGAGACAGAAAGAGACAGGAGGGAGAGACAGAGAGAGACAGGAGGGAGACCCAGAGAGAGACAGGAGGGAGACCCAGAGAGACAGGAGGTAGAGACAGAAATAGACAGGAGGGAGAGACAGAGAGAGACAGGAGGGAGACCCAGAGAGAGACAGGAGGGAGACCCAGAGAGACAGGAGGGAGAGACAGAAAGAGACAGGAGGGAGAGACAGAGAGAGACAGGAGGGAGACCCAGAGAGAGACAGGAGGGAGACAGGAGGGAGAGACAGAAAGAGAAAGGAGGGAGACCCAGAGAGACAGGAGGGAGAGACAGAAAGAGACAGGAGGGAGAGACAGAAAGAGAAAGGAGGGAGACCCAGAGAGACAGGAGGGAGAGACAGAAAGAGACAGGAGGGAGAGACAGAAAGAGAAAGGAGGGAGACCCAGAGAGACAGGAGGGAGAGACAGAAAGAGACAGGAGGGAGAGACAGAGAGAGACAGGAGGGAGACCCAGAGAGACAGGAGGGAGAGACAGAGAGAGACAGGAGGGAGAGACAGAGAGAGACAGGAGGGAGAGACAGAGAGAGACAGGAGGGAGACCCAGAGAGAGACAGGAGGGAGACCCAGAGAGACAGGAGGGAGAGACAGAAAGAGACAGGAGGGAGAGACAGAGAGAGACAGGAGGGAGACCCAGAGAGAGACAGGAGGGAGACCCAGAGAGACAGGAGGGAGAGACAGAAAGAGACAGGAGGGAGAGACAGAAAGAGAAAGGAGGGAGACCCAGAGAGACAGGAGGGAGAGACAGAAAGAGACAGGAGGGAGAGACAGAAAGAGAAAGGAGGGAGACCCAGAGAGACAGGAGGGAGAGACAGAAAGAGACAGGAGGGAGAGACAGAGAGAGACAGGAGGGAGACCCAGAGAGAGACATGAGGGAGACCCAGAGAGACAGGAGGGAGAGACAGAGAGAGACAGGAGGGAGACCCAGAGAGAGACAGGAGGGAGACAGGAGGGAGAGACAGAAAGAGAAAGGAGGGAGACCCAGAGAGACAGGAGGGAGAGACAGAAAGAGACAGGAGGGAGAGACAGAAAGAGAAAGGAGGGAGACCCAGAGAGACAGGAGGGAGAGACAGAAAGAGACAGGAGGGAGAGACAGAGAGAGACAGGAGGGAGAGACACAGGAGGGAGAGACAGAGAGAGACAGGAGGGAGAGACAGAGAGAGAAAGGAGGGAGACCCAGAGAGACAGGAGGGAGAGGCAGAGAGAGAAAGGAGGGAGACCCAGAGAGACAGGAGGGAGAGACAGAGAGAGACAGGAGGGAGAGACAGGAGGGAGAGACAGAGAGAGACAGGAGGGAGACCCAGAGAGACAGGAGGGAGAGACAGAAAGAGACAGGAGGGAGAGACAGAAAGAGAAAGGAGGGAGACCCAGAGAGACAGGAGGGAGAGACAGAAAGAGACAGGAGGGAGAGACAGAGAGAGACAGGAGGGAGAGACACAGGAGGGAGAGACAGAGAGAGACAGGAGGGAGAGACAGAGAGAGAAAGGAGGGAGACCCAGAGAGACAGGAGGGAGAGGCAGAGAGAGAAAGGAGGGAGACCCAGAGAGACAGGAGGGAGAGACAGAGAGAGACAGGAGGGAGAGACAGAGAGAGACAGGAGGGAGAGACAGAGAGAGAAAGGAGGGAGACCCAGAGAGACAGGAGGGAGAGACAGAGAGAGACAGGAGGGAGAGACAGAGAGAGACAGGAGGGAGAGACAGAGAGGTACAGGAGAAACAGAGAGAGACAGGAGGGAGATACAGAGAGAGAAAGGAGGGAGACCCAGAGAGACAGGAGGGAGACCCAGAGAGACAGGAGGGAGAGACAGAAAGAGACAGGAGGGAGAGACAGAGAGAGAAAGGAGGGAGACCCAGAGAGACAGGAGGGAGAGACAGAGAGAGACAGGAGGGAGAGACAGAGAGAGACAGGAGGGAGAGACAGAGAGGTACAGGAGAGACAGAGAGAGAAAGGAGGGAGACCCAGAGAGACAGGAGGGAGAGACAGAGAGAGAGACAGGAGGGAGAGACAGAGAGAGACAGGAGGGAGAGACAGAGAGAGACAGGAGGGAGAGACAGAGAGAGAAAGGAGGGAGACAGAGAGAGACAGGAGGGAGAGACAGAGAGAGAAAGGAGGGAGAGACAGAGAGAGAAAGGAGGGAGAGACAGAGAGAGAAAGGAGGGAGAGACAGAGAGAGACAGGAGGGAGAGACAGAGAGAGACAGGAGGGAGAGACAGAGAGAGACAGGAGGGAGAGACAGAGAGAGACAGGAGGGAGAGACAGAGAGAGAAAGGAGGGAGAGACATAGAGAGAAAGGAGGGAGAGACAGAGAGAGAAAGGAGGGAGAGACAGAGAGAGACAGGAGGGAGAGACAGAGAGAGAAAGGAGGGAGACCCAGAGAGACAGGAGGGAGAGGCAGAGAGAGACAGGAGGGAGAGACAGAGAGAGACAGGAGGGAGAGACAGAGAGAGACAGGAGGGAGAGACAGAGAGAGAAAGGAGGGAGACCCAGAGAGACAGGAGGGAGAGGCAGAAAGAGACATGAGGGAGAGACAGAGAGAGAGACAGGAGGGAGTAAATGATGGGGGAACTAAGTGACAGACAGATCACAAAGGGCACGGGGTGGAGACTGACAGATCACAAGAGGGCAGGGGGTGGAGACAGACAGAGTGAAAAAATAAGTCAAGATTGTGTGTGAGAGAGAGATAGAAAGAGAGCATGAGAGAGTGTGAGTGAGAACGAGAGGACTATTGGAAAGTATTATAGCAGTAGATATACTACATTGAGAATAATACTGCCTAAGAGGGAATATTGAGTCTCTGGTGCAAGTCAGCAGCAATGACCAATACACCCACAATCACAACTCCCATAATCACAAAAAGATTGCAGTGACCAAAAATCCAGTTGATTCTCCGAACAGTTTTGGCTGTTTCTAGAACTGTGCTACAAGATTGATACACTGACTCTTCACCATGGAATGACACTGACCAAATGATCAAGGTTTTTTCAAAAGACATTCTCTCAACAACAAAATAATCAACACAATATGAGTTCTGTCAGTCCATAGAGAAAACCCCAGACATGCACGCACATACCGGTAGACATGCACACGCGCAATTTCATTAAATGTCTAATACATTGGGGTGTTATCCTGTCTAGGGGGGGGACAACATCTGATACAATCTTGTTTATTTTTACATCTCGGGCGCGGCGACTCGTTGAGCTTATTAAAACTACAGAGCAATATCAGACGTGTCTGTCATCCTTTAGATGAAAGGGGCCTGCCTGGCTGCTTTATGTATTATGATTTGCTTTGTTCTGCTGCAGCCTTACGCTAGGCTAATGGTGCTTGGCTAATGCTACACTAACAAGCTACTTGATGTAAAAAGGTCTTCTAAGTGAGAGACTTCTGCTAATATAGCAGGAATTCCTTGGTCTTATTTGAGCTCTGAGGCTTTTGTTAGCACCCAGAGCTAGTGCCTTAGCTAGAAACATTAAAAAGCCATAACCTAGCCTGCAACAAAGTTCTAGCGTTACATGCTAAAAGCAATACATATCTTCCATTTGAAGTGCTAGCGTCTCGCTAACAGGTGTAAACAGGTCTTCCATAGCAGCACCAGTCACCTCAGGGGGGAGAAGAAAGATGAAAGTAGACTCTTGTTGTTGTGTAGGCTACATTCTTTCATGTGTGATAGCCCTGAGAATCGATCTGGACTACCTAGACCGAAAGGGGAACCACAGGGATTGTGAGGAGATATTGAATTCACACTTTCAATCTTGCTCTATGTATGCTAGGACATCACCACGGCAACCAGTTTATCTCCCACTGGCTGTGGGTAACCCGTTTTGTCGTCGAGCGATGTAAGGAACAAGAGTTAGATTTTGGGGGATGATGTAAAAGAGACAATTAATATTACATTGCCACACCAGACACGCAACAGACACACAATCTCTATCTTTCAAACACAAATACATCCTGTAGCTAAGTGAATAAAAATAAAATACACTTAATCCATAAAAATTAAGAAATATCAGAACGATCAATGTCAGAGACCAGAATATATATATACACACAGACATACATATAAAAGGTGTGTTTTGTATGTAAACGTTATTAAAGTGACCAGTGTTACATTTTTATTTTTATTTAACTAGGCAAGTCAGTTAAGAACAAATTCTTAATTTCAATGACGGCCTAGGAACAGTGGGTTAACTGCCTGTTCAGGGGCAGAACGACAGATTTGTACCTTGTCAGCTCGGGGATTTGAACTTGCAACCTTTCGGTTACTAGTCCAACGCTCTAACCACTAGGCTACCCTGCCGCCCCGTGACTAGAATACAGTATGTACACTGAATACAGTGCCTTCAGAAAGTATTCATTCCCCTTGACTTATTCCACATGTTGCTACAGCCTGAATTCAACATGGATTAAATAACATTGTTTCCTCACCCATCTACACACAATACCACATAATGACAAAGTGAAAACATTTATTTAAAAATTTTAGAAAATGTATTGAAAATGAAATACAGAAACATCTCATTTACATAAGTATTCACACCCCTGAGTCAATACTTTGTAGAAGCACCTTTGGCAGCGATTACAGCTGTGAGTCTTTCCACACCTGGATTGTGCAACATTCTTTTCAAAATTCTTCCATCTCTGTCAAATTGGTTGCTGATCATTGCTAGACAACCATTTTCAAGTCTCTCCATAGATTTTCAGCAGATTTAAGTCAACATTTGTAACTTGGCCACTCAGGAACATTCACTATCTTTTTGGTAAGTAACTGTAAGCAACAATGTAGATTTGGCCTTTTGGTTTAGGTTATCGCCCTGCTGATATTCAATTTCTGCTTTTTTTACATTTTGACCCATTTACCAATAGGTGCCTTTCTTTGTGAGGCATTGGAAAACCTGCTTGGTCTTTGTGGTAGAATCTGTGTTTGAAATTCACTGCTTGACTGAAGGACCTGTGTGTGGGGTACAGAGCTGAGGTAGACATTCACAAATCATGTTAAACACTATTATTGTACACAGAGTGAGTCAATGCATCTTCATATGTGACTTGCTAAGTACAATTTTACTCCTGAACTTATTTAGGCTTACCATAACAAAGAGGTTGAATACTTACTGACCCATTACATTTCAGCTTTTTATTTTTAATTAATTTGTAAAACATTTTGAAAAACATAATTCCACTTTGACATTATGGGGTACTGTGTGTAGGCCAATGACCCCAAACAATCTAAATTCAATTCATTTTAAGAACATTTTGTAAAAATCAAGGGGAGTGAATACTTTCTGAAAACCCTGTACATGTCTATGGGAATATGTGTGTGCCCTGAAGATAATATGTGTGGGTTCTGTGCAGTGCCTTCCCATTGGTGGTTTAAAGGTTATCAGTGGAGTCTCTTAATGACACTGCTGGGCCCGGCCAATGTTCATTAAGCATTCAATTAAACCATCCACGGACCGTGCCTCAGGGGGAGACAGAGAGCTACCACAACATCATAGAGGAATGTCGGGCAGTCACTGACGCACTGCTATTCTATTCTCCATAAGTTGGTTTTAATATTTTCTACCTTAACCTGCCCTGTCCGGCCATACATTGTTTTGTTCTATACTATTGCGTTCTGTACTACTTCTATATCAGTTCGACGACTGTTGTTTGTCTCTTGAAGGTCTTTGCCATGCGTTGGTTAGCATAGAAAACCTCGAGCTTTGCCTGATGGTTTGAGATGTGTGAAGGGGTTGGAATGTTCTCTGTGGAATAGTTCCATTCCTCTCTACTCTACTGCCCTCTATTCTGTTCTACTGTCAGAGGCTCTAGACATGAGTCACCGTAACCTGGAGTCAGTCAGTCCATAAAGACACCTCAGAGGAAGATTACAGAGACAAAAGAGAGAGAACGACAGAGGAGTCCTCTTTTGTTCCTCAATACATGTGGGAGAGAAAGATAGAGGGAAGAAGAAGAGACCCATTAGGCAAAAACTGGTTGACTCAACGCTGTTTCCACGTCATTTCAACAAACAAAATTGAATGTGGTGACATTGAATCAATGTGGAAAACTGATTGGATTTGCAAAGAGGCATCAACGTAAGGGAACTACCTCTGTTTTTCACCTAACTTTCAACCTAAATCCAATGACATGGTGAATTGTTCTTGTTGATTTCACGTGTAATTCACGTTAGTTGACAACTCAACCAAATGTAAATGAAAATGAGACGTTGAAATGAGGGGCAGACAGGCAGGTCAGTTAGTAATCAGTCTAGGAATGGATGAATCCATACATCAGCCCCAAATACACACACATGATATAGACCAATCAGAACCCTGCTTACTGTAATTACAAAATCATGGACAGAGCAGAAAACGGTGCGGGAAGCGCAGCTTGACAAAACAAACGTTTCTTTAGAGGGAACGTGTGATCAAAAAGGGTCCGGTCCTCTTTAATAAAACTCTTCATTAGAATCTCAGTGGGAGATAACAGCACTGCTTTATTACTGTCTCCGTGCTAGCTGGGGGCTCTCTCTTCCTTGGTTCTCACTCGCATCCACAGAATTCACACCCATCTTCCTCGTTGAGATACGCGCCCATTGGAGAAAGCCAACAGCGTCAGTCTTGGTCAGATTTTCATTCTGCTGATGTTATTGTCTGTTGTGTGTGATGATGTCATCTTGTGAAGCGTACCTTTAATTGACTGCCTCATTCAAAGGAGGTGTACACTGTGTGATTTTCTACACCTAGCCACACAGCAGCCAGAGGTAGAGTGCGGTGACAATTGGAGGGGCAGTCACATAATTGAATATAAGTGAGGACAATCAAAGTCCCATAAAACACTGGTCTATTCCGGTCTCTTCAGAACATGGTGTACAGGCCAAGATGGAGGAGTCACTCACCTACATGCACGAACACACATACTCGTTGGTACAAATACACACACGCACAGAGGCTAAAAGAGCCACAAGCGACCAAAGGGATTGATGGTGTGTGTCCAGGATTAATGGCGGTCTTTGGAGTCCTTGCTGCCCCTGTGAGTTCTTATATTTATTTGTCCTGTTTCGCTGCATGTACAACTGGGTAACCTGTACGAGCGCGAGGTGTGAAATGGAAATGTGTTTTTTGCATATCCCAACTCCCCCCCCGAGACACCCTCGGAGAGCGGGGCCACGGCCATGTGTGTCTGTACTTGTATGTGTGTGTGGTGTGTGTGTGTGTCTGTGTTTGTTTGTGTGTGTGTGTGTGGGGGGGGGTGGGGGGACGTGAATTTGCACACAGATTTGTAAAAGTGCATTCTCTTTGAATCAATCAATCAAGCCCACTGGGTTAAAGACGTCATTGAGACAAGGAGGAGGAAGGGCCTGTTTCTGGATGGGGCCATAGGCTTTCACTTATTCAATGATGTCTGATTAACTCTAGGAAGGGCGTAAGAAAGGAAGGAAGGGCATAAGAAAGGAAGGAAGGAATCTTTAAGAAAGAAGGAGGGGCAGTTTTAGGTGTTCTAAAATAAGACAGCAATCAACCACACCACTGTAGACTTCATATTTACATTACAGCACCTCCTGTGCACACAGTTGATTTACATCCTGTTCACCTGACATTGTGTTGAAAAAAAGAGAAGTAAATGAAGTTTAAGCCCACTGCTGTACAGTATGTTACTGTTGTCCTTCTGTCAAAAGAAAACAAATCCAGACTTACACAGAAAAGCGCGCACACACACACTAAGGCTGCTGCAGTCACCTGCTGCTGGAGTGGTACTGCAGTGTTGACATGCCAGAGGGAACATCTCTGCCTGCCATAGCAAAACTAGCAAAACATTACATAAAGGTTCTTCTGAAACATCCACTCTACCACCTACAGATGCTAATGCTACTCCCGCTATAAATAGCCAGCTTTCAGCCGCCCACCCACGCAGGTGGCTTACACCTACCCTGTAGCAGAGGGGACGTTGTGTAAATGTTTGGTCAGTGTTGATCCAGCGTTGAGCAGCTGTTTGGCTAGCACAGGAGAGCTTTTGAAAAATGAGAGAGGGATGGAGGCAGGAAGGTAGGAAGGAGACCTTTTATGGTTGGGCGGAAAAATGTATTTACTTCTATCTCCCCCTTCCGTCCCTCTTCTGCTATAGTTTGTATCTCTTTTTCTCACCATCTCTCTGCTCATACTCCCTCTTTTTTCATTCTCTTTCACTCATTCCCTCTCTCCTCTTCGATAATGCCCCCCCCCCTCTCTCGCTCCTCCCAATCTCTCTCCATCTCTCGCTCTCCACTTGATGTATCCAGCTGTAAATGTATAAGCCGCATGTGCTTGCTGTTGCCATGGCAACAACACAAGGGACCTTATAAAGCTAATAAGTAAAGGACAGGAGGGGAGAGGAGGAAAACCTAAAAAAGAGTGCATAAAAAAAGAGAAGGAAAATGGGCGCAGATCTCTTCCTGGAGTTGGACCTGGGGCTGTTGACGGATAGAGGGATGCTGGCGAAAGAGAGGAAGAGAGAGAGACAGAGAGAGAGAGCGAGATAGACAGTTGTTTCTCTGGTGGCGCGTTGTGATGTATCAGATTTGATGTGCCAGCCATGTTTGCTAGTTGAAATGGAGTGTGTGCATGCGCATGTTTTCACATTCGTGTGTGTGCGAGTGTATGTGACTGTATCTGTGGTTATAAAAGGTTGCTTATATTTGTCCTGCTTAAAGCTGCAACATGTCACTTTTTGGGCAACCCGACCAAATTTACATAGAAATGTTAGTAGATCTGTCATTCTCATTGAATGGAGTGGCAGGTAGCCTAGTGGTCAGAGTGTTGGGCCAGTAACCGAAAGGTTGCTAGATCAAATCCCCAAGCTGACAAGGTAAAAATCTGTTGTTCTGCCCCTGAACAAGGCATTTGTTCCCCGGTAGGCCGTCATTGTAAATAAGAATTTGACTTGCCTCGTTAAATAAAGGTTAAATAAAAAATAAATAAACAAAATTGAAAGCAAGTCTAAAAAGTGGTTGATCTGTTCTATTTCTATGCTTCCCATTCATAAGTTTTCCTTTTGCGTCTTTTACTTTCGGATTTGAACACCAGCTACAAACAAACTGAAAATACAATATTTTTGGTTATTGAAAAGATATTTCACAGTGGTTTATATAATACAATGATTCTCTACACCCTCTCAGAATTGCTTGTTTTGTCACATAAACGGGAATTAGGTGAACTATTAGAATTTTTGCAACCAGGAAATGACGGAGCCATTTCTGTATATTGCACCTTTAACTGCATGTACAACTGGGTAACCTGTACGAGTGTGGGGTGTGAAATGGAAATGTCCCCTGAGACACCATGGGTCTCAGTGGGGTCACAGCCAGGGATGTGCAGCTAGCCTCTGATCTGCTTCTTCATAAATAACCAAATGAGACGTGATACACACACACACACACACACACACCTGATAATCACCTCTGTTTCACATACAAAAAGATAAACACATACACACACTTGATCACGGTCTCTCTCTCTCTGAATACAACTATGGAGAAAGAGAAGGACATACTGTTCTCCTCTCTTCTACTCTCTCCTCTAGTCACCTCTCCTTATCTCTCCCCCTGTCTCCTCTCTGGTGAGATGTGGGTGGGTGACAGCCACGTCACCTGGTAATCATCACTGCGACACACAGGAAATACACAGTAAAGTCACACACACAGGCTAGACGCCGTTGCCCACGGCCAGGGGGAAGGGTGTTAGGTGTCTGTGTGTGTGTGTGTGTGTTGCAAGACTTACAGTAGGTCCTTAGAAGTGGGAGTGTCTTGATTCTATTAATAGCTAATTACTACACCTGAGGACGGTCTATTAAACTCAGGTGAGGTTGTACCATGGCATTGTTGAATACTTGTTTCTGATTGGCTTGAAGGGCATTCTAGAGCGTGCATTATTTCCCTATAACGCATAGTATACAGTATTTGCACGGTAGAATTCAATGGCTATTAATCATTCTTACATGTTCTATGTTTGAGCTGCATTTCAAAGCAACATCACACATACATACACGCACGCACATACTTACAGACACGCACGCACATACTTACAGACACGCACACACACACACACACACACTTATACACACACACACTTATATACACACACACACTTATATACACACACACACACACACACACACACACACACACACACACACACACACACACACACACACACACACACACACACACACACACACACACACACACACACACACACACACACACACACACACACACACACACACACACACACACACACACACACACACACACACACACCGATGCACGCAGGCAGCACAGCACTGTTTGTGTACAGTAGATCTGAAATGACTGGACAGGTCTAAACAATAACATTACATACACACCAGTTGGAGGGTAAGGTGAGGTTGGTTCAATATTTCTTACGTTACATCTTTCCATTCCTCTCAGATCTACAAGAACATCTACAAGAGGTGGATAGAGGGTAGAGGTCAGTTTGACTTTGGATGACACCCATGTAAGGTGGAAGGACCAGAGAATGTTGGATGAAGAACTGATCCAGACCTTATCGACAGCTGAGTTCCCTCTGGCTGATATCAGGTGTCACAAAAGTCAGACAGAATCAATCTATCGCCGAGGTGTCATCCCCCCCTCGCCCTTCAAGCTCTCCGTGAATGAGGACGCCAGAGAGAAAAAGAGAAAAAACCTAGAGGTAAAATGCGGAGGAAGGTGAAATAAAGACTAGAAAATTGTGTCCAGATGGAAACTTCCAGATCCACTACACGCAAAGGGAAGAGGAAGAAAGATGGAAGATGGATAAAAATTCCCAAAAAGAGTGAAAATCTCTAGGGAAAAGACAATTTCATAGGGGCTAATTGGCTGTTTCCAGTATTTGTCCAATTAAAAGCTACAAAAGCTATATAAATGGAGCTGGCATGATCCCTCATTCTCTACAAGTCGTGCTATGTCCAAAATCTGTCCCTGGGTACCTGTGAGGGGGCAGTCGTCGTTGGAGCCGGGTGAGTCCTGGTTGGGGCTGACTGGCGGGCTGGCAGGGGGGCTGGTGCTGATGCTGGCGTAGCCCAGGGACGAGCTCACCTCGGAGGGATCACAGCTGTGGTTGACTGGCCTCTGGTTCTGGACATCCAGGGAGGAAGAGAGGGAGGTCCGCTGTTTGGGCTGGAGGGAGAGATGGAGAGCGCGAGAGAGGAGAACAAAGGCAATGTTAGCAGATGTGGCTAAGCATTGTGATTGTGTGTGTAACTTTTGCCACATAAGAATTCAGTACCGTGCTGCGATTCACTGGAGTGACGCTGAGATTTCCAGTATGTTTTTTGATCAATATAGAGGGATATGTGAAAGTACCCCGTGAGCTGTGCACTGGAGGAGCAGGACTCTTGGAAAAGAACACAGCAATTATTAAGTAAGGATTATCTCCACTTCCTCTCACATCATCACACAAGTCCAGAACTCTCATGACACACTCATTAGCCTGTGTGTGTGTGCACGCGCGCATTCTAGTTATATTTCAAAGAGTGTTTGCATGACTTCACGATAACTGTACAACACCTACACACACACACACACACATTTGAAATTCCAGAGACGGTAAACAAGTGTAGTGAGAGAGTGAAAGCTGTAATGCAGACATAGATAGACACTTTACACACCATTTACAGACAGTAGAATAACTACTGCTGCTGTAGATTACTGTTCACACTCACATCTTACACACAAAACGCAGGCCAGTGTGTCTGCAAGAACTCAAGGTTTTCGTATTGAGAGTAAGAGGAAGGGTTCGATGTGGCAGGTTGTTAAGACAACGCCACATCAGGGGACTAAAAGTTCTGGGACAGTGACACATAGACAGAGAGACAGGTAGACAGGTTGACGGGGAGAGAGGGGGAGAGAGAAAGATAGCGATGGATGAAAAGGTGGATATAGATGGAGAGAGAGAGAGAGAACGATAGGAGAGAACAGTAAAGGTGAAGTAAAAAGAAAAAGTAATCTTCCACTCTTCCAAAGACATCCCTTTCTACCAGTGGACAGTAGGCCAAAGGGGAATACAACAGAAGCAGCACTATCCTATAGAGAGTTAGGGTGCAATACATCAACTAGAAGTGATCAGAGTGACATGCGGCGTACAGGGCCAATAGGGAATGAGATAGTTTCACTTGAGTTTCACTTGAAGCCAATAGGGAATTGTCAGGCCAATAGGGAATAGTCAGAGTACGGTGAGAGGAGCAGTGTCAGGTAGCATGGTAATACATAGGGAGATGCTGACAGAATGTACAGTGCCGTGAAAAAGTATTTGCCACCTTTCTGATTTTCTCTATTTTTGATACTGAATGTTATCTGATCTTCAACTAAAACATATTATTAGATTAAGGGAACCTGACTTTACAAAAAACCCATGTCATCTAAAAAGTTGACTCAAGATTGCCAAAAAGTACCCGGAAGCACTTGGATGATCATCAATACTCTTGGAAGAATGTTCTATGGACAAATGATTCAAAAGGATAACTTTTTGGGCAACATGGGTCCAATTATGCCTGGTGAAAACCAAACACTGCATTCCACAGTAAGAACCTCATACCAACGGTCAAGCATGGTGGTGGTAGTGTGATGGTTTGGGGATGCTTTGCTGCCTCAGGACCTGGACCACTTGCTTTAATAGAAAGAACCATGAATTCTGCTGTGTATCGGAGAATTCTACAGGAGAATGTCAGGCCATCCGTCTGTGAGCTGAAGCTGAAGAGCAGCTGGGTCATGCAGCAAGACAATGATACAAAACAAACAATCAAGTCTACATGAAAATGGCTAAAAAGAAACACATTTGAAGTTTCGGAATGGCCTAGTCAAAGTCCAGACATAATCCCAATTGAGAGGTTGTGACAGGACTTGAAATGAGCATAATGTGATGGCGCCGAAGAGGATGGCTGACGTTTTACATGCCGGTAACCAATTGAGCAATTCTGTTCATTTTTTTGCGTTGTTTGTAACTTATTTTTAAACTTATTGTGTACATAATGTTGCTGCTTCCGTCTCTTATGACCGAAAATAACTTCTGGACATCAGAACTGGGATGACTCACCATGAACTGGTAGAAGCTTTTTCCTTTAACAAGTCCAACGAGAAAGAAATACTGCTCTCCCGGGAAAAGGCCCAGATCCCCGTCATTTGCGCGAAGAAAAGACGGAGGAAAAGAGGATGCAGATCAGGCTGCCTTTGAGAATCCGTAGGCGAGCGAGTAAACTCCCACTGCCATCAATTCTACTTGCTAACATGTAAAATAAAATCATGATCTACGATTACGATTATCCTGTAAAAAACTGTAATATCTTATGTTACACCGAGTCGTGGCTGAACGACGACACGGATAATATAGAGCTGGAGGGTTTTTCAATGCTCCGACAGAACAGAGAAGCTACGTCTGGTAAGACGAGGGGTGGGGGTGTGTGTCTTTTTGTCAATAACAGCTGGTGCACGATGTCTAATATTAAAGAAGTCTCGAGGTATTGCTCGCCTGAGGTAGAGTACCTTATGATAAGCTGTAGACCACACTATCTACTAAGAGAGTTCTCATCTATATTATTCGTAGCCGTCTATTTACCACCACAGACCAACGCTGGCACTAAGACCGCACTCAACCAACTCTATAAGGCTATAAGCAAACAAGAAAATGCTCACCCAGAAGCGGTGCTCCTAGTGGCCGGGGACTTTAATGCAGGCAAACTTATATCAGTTTTACAAAAATGTTGTATAATGTATAACCAGATGGGGGGGGGGAAACTCTACACCACCTTTACTCCACACAGAGGTGCAAACAAAGCTCTCCCCCGCTCTCCATTTGGCAAATCTGACCATAATTCTATCCTCCTGATTCCTGCTTACAAGCTAAAATTCAAGTTGGAAGTACCAGAAACTCTCTCAATACGGAAGTGGTCAGATGACGCGGATGCTACGCTACAGGACTGTTTTGCTAGCACAGACTGGAATATGTTCCGGGATTCATCCAATGGCATTGAGGAGTATACCACCTCAGTCATCGGTTTCATCAATAAGTGCATCAATGACGTCGTCCCCACAGTGACTGTACGTACATATCCCAGCCAGAAGCTATGGATTACAGGCAACATCCGCATCGAGCTAAAGGGTAGAGCTGCCACTTTCAAGGAGCGGGAGACTAATCCGGACTCTTATAAGAAATCCCACTATGCCCTCAGACGAACCATCAAACAAGCAAAGCATCAATACAGGATTAATATTGACTCCTACTACACCGGCTCTGATGCTCGTCGGATGTGGCAGGGCTTGAAAACTATTACGGACTACAAAGGGAACCCCAGACGCGAGCTGCCTATTGACGTGAGCCTACCAGACTAGCTAAATGCCTTTTATGCTCGCTTCGAGGCAAGCAACACTGAAGCATGCACGAGAGCAGGTAACCTGCCGAAAGGATTACCGCCCCGTAGCACATGAAGAAGACATGAAATGCTTTGAAAGGCTGGTCATGGCTCACATCAACAGCATCTTCCCGGATACCCTAGACCCACTCCAATTCGCATACTGCCCCAACAGATTCACAGATGACGCAATCTCAATCGCACTCCACACTGCCCTTTCCCACCTGGACAAAAGGAATACTATGTGAGAATGCTGTTCATTGACTACAGCTCTGCATTCAACACCATAGTGCCCACGAAGCTCATCACTAAGCTAAGGACCCTGGGACGAAACACCTCCCTCTGCAACTGGATCCTGGACTTCCTGATTGTAGACTACAGGAAAAGGTGGACCTAACAGGCCCCCATTAACATCAACGGGGCTGTAGTGGAGCGGGTTGAGAGTTTCAAGTTCCTTGGTGTCCACATCACCAACGATCGATCATGGTCCAAAAACACCAAGAGTCGTTAAGAGGGCACGACAAAACCTTTTCCCCCTCAGGAGACTGAAAAGATTTGGCATGGGTCCTCAGATCCTCAAAAGGTTCTACAGCTGCACCATCGAGAGCATCCTGACCGGTTGCATCACCGACTGGTATGGCAACTGCTCGGCATCTGACCGTAAGGCGCTACAGAGGGTAGTGCGTATGGCCCAGTACATCACTGGGGCTAAGCTTCTTGCAATCCAGGACCTATATAATAGGCGGTGTCAGAGGAAAACCCATAAAATTGTCAGAGTTTCCAGTCACCCAAGTCATAGACAGTTTCCCCTGCTACAGCACGGCAAACGGTACCGGAGCGCCAAGTCTAGGACCAAAAGGCTCCTTAACAGCTTCTACCCCCCAAGCCATAAGACTGCTGAACAACTAATCAAATGGCCACTGGACTATTACATTGACCCCCCCCCCCCTCCCATTTGTTTTGTACACTGCTGCTACTCGCTGTTTATTATCTATGCATAGTCACTTCACCCCTACCTACATGTACAAATGACCTCTAACTTGATCTATCCCCGCACACCGACTCGGTACCAGTACCCCCTGTATAGAATTTTTTACTTTCGTTTATTTGGTAAATATTTTCTTAACTCTTCTTGAACTGCACTGTTGGTTAAGGGCTTGTAAAGTAAGCATTTCACAGTAAGGTTTTATTTTATTTGAGCAGTTCATGCTTGAAAGCCCACAAATGTCGCTGAGTTACAGCAGCTCTGCATGGAAGAGTGGGCCAAAATTCCTCCACAGCGACGTGAGAGACTGATCAACAACTACAGGAAGCGTTTGGTTGGAGTCATTGCAGTGAAAGATGGCACAACCCGTTACTGAGTGAAATGGGGCAATGACTTTTTCACACAGGGGAATTGGGTGTTGCATAACTTTGTTTATGAAATGAATAGGTAGTTGTGTTATTTGTTCACTCAGGTTCTCTTGATCTAATATTAGGTTTTGGTTGAAGATCAGATAAAAAATATGCAAAAGTAGGGAAAATTAGAAAGAGGGCAAATACTTATTCACGGCACTGTATATTTGACATGTTTCTGGTATTTGTATCAGTGTATGAGCTACTGCATGTCCCTCAAGACACGGCCAATGAAGATTGAAGGTCTGGAGATTCACCAGCTGTTGAGCAGGAGCCAGGTCTGCCCCGTATTTTGAATAAGTGAACACAACATAGGAGTACAAAGTAGGTGAATGTGTGTCTCTCTCCTTGTGTATGTAATCCTCATCATAATGACTGTATTCATCAACATTCATCCTCACATTATATATTTTTCCTCTCCTCTCCCTCTGTGATGCTACACTCCTCTCCTCTCCCTCTGTGATGCTACACTTCTCTCCTCTCCCTCTGTGATGCTACACTTCTCTCCTCTCCCTCGGTGATGCTACACTTCTCTCCTCTCCCTCGGTGATGCTACACTTCTCTCCTCTCCCTCGGTGATGCTACACTTCTCTCCTCTCCCTCGGTGATGCTACACTTCTCTCCTCTCCCTCTGTGATGCTACACTCCTCTCCCTCGGTGATGCTACACTTCTCTCCTCTCCCTCGGTGATGCTACACTCCTCTCCTCTCCCTCGGTGATGCTACACTTCTCTCCTCTCCCTCGGTGATGCTACACTCCTCTCCCTCTTTCTTTCCCCCTTCTCTTCCTCTCGCTCTCCCTCTCCATCCGCCCTTCCTCCCCCTCCCTCCCTCCCTCCCTCCCAGTTCATTAAGACCTTAGACACACCTCTCAAGAGTCTCAGTGTTCACAATGCAAGGCCAGCTAATGAACATGTCATGGCTGACAATTGGACGGTTAATAAACACGCCACGCCTGTTCAGAGCACACACACACTCGCACACACAATCACGGAGAAACACACACTCTACGTCAGTTTTTTTGTAAAGTTACTGTTCCACATGGAATAGCAGGAGACGTTTCAGATCAGGGAACATGAGAAAGAGGTGGAGTAGGAGCAACACTCCCTCTTCTATTATTAATCTCCCCCACCTGACACAAACCACTCATTTAGTTGTGTATTTGTGTATGTGTGTGTGCTTGCATGTGTTAATGTCATGCTCATTAGGCAAAGCCCCTTTTCACACCGGAGTGAGGTGTATATGCATGTGTGTGTGAGAGTCAGAGAGAGAGAGAGATTTTAAATTGAATTGAGAGAACAGAGCAAACTAGAAGGCTACTTGGCCCTACACAGAGAGTACACAGTGGCAGAATACCTGACCACTGTGACTGACCCAAAACTAAGGAAAACTTTGACTATGTACAGACTCAGTGAGGAAAGCCTTGCTATTGAGAAAGGCCGCCGTTGGCAGACCTGGCTCTCAAGAGAAGACAGGCTATGTGCACACTGCCCACAAAATGAGGTGGAAACAGAACTGCACTTCCTAACCTCCTGCCAAATGTATGACCATATTAGAAACATGTATTTCCCACAGATTACACAGATCCACAAAGAATTAGAAAACAAATCCAATTTTGATAAACTCTCATATCTATTGGGTGAAAAACCACAGTGTGCAATCACAGCAGGAAGAATCGTGTCCCGTTACCACAAGAAAAGGGCAACCAGAGAAGAACAAACACAATTGTAAATACAACCCATATTTATGATTATTTATTTTCTCTTTTCTACTTTAACTATTTTCACATCGTTACAACACTGTATATAGACATGACATTTGAAATGTCTATTATTTTGGAACTTGTGTGAGTGTAATATTTACTGTTCACTTTTTATTGTTCATTTCACTTTTGTTGATCCATTTCACTTGCTTTGGCAATGTAAACATATGTTTCCCATGCCAATAAAGCCCCTTGAATTGAATTGAGAGCGAGAGAGAGTGTATATGTGCATGTGAGAGAGAGTGAGAGAGAGTGTGTTAGTGTGTGTGTGTGTGTATGCGCACGTGTGTACAGTGTGTTATTCTTTTAATGTCATGCCCAATGGTGAAACCCATTATTTCCAGCAGACGCCAGGTGTGAGTGAGGAATTGAGGGTTAATGTATGGATAGTCATTATTCTAATTGGGCCTAGTGCCGGTTGGGAGATTCCAGGGTAAATTGATGGAGCTGGAAGTGTGTGTGTGCGAGCGCGTGTGTGTGCAAAGCCTCTCTGGGAACAAGGGAGGGAGTGGAAAGATATAATCTACACTAATGAATGGGAAACAGCTCATGGAAGATAAAATAATATCTTGATGACATGTTCATTATTGCCATTTGCGCACACTTCATTTTGTAACGTTGTATCAGGGGAAGGAAACATCATCATTCATATTAGTCTAATGATTATATGTCCTGTCAGTATATTTCAATAATTAAGTACAGATTTTTTTAAATCAATGTAATAAAGGAGGAAAATTCACTTGAGTATCGTTTGAGTTGATTCTCCTTGATAAAGTGTATTTCTAAATAACCTTTCCTCTCGGCGTGCTTAAAGTCATTTAGTTTCCAAATCCAAAGGGGTTGCCTTAGCAACACAGCCATACAAAGCAGGAAACGACACAGCAAAAGGCAGTAACCAGAACATTACAATATACAGTGCATTCGGAAAGTATTCATACCCCTTCACTTATTCCACATTTTGTTGTGTTACAGCCGGAATTCAAAATAGATTACATACTGTATTTATTCATCCATCTACACACAATACCACATCATGAAAACATGTTTTTTGATATTTTAGCAAATGTATTGAAAATGAAATACATTAATATCTGATTTAGAGAAATACTCACACCCGAGTCAATACTTGGTAGAAGCACCTTTGGCAGCGATTACAGCCGTGAGTCTTTCTGGGTAAGTCTATAAGAGCTTTCCACACCTGGATTTTGCTACATTTGCCCATTATTCTTTTCAACATTCTTCAAGCTCTGTCAAATTGGTTGCTGATCATTGATAGACAACCATTTTCAGGTCTTGCCATAGATTTTCAGCAGACTTAAGTCAACATCTGTAACTCGGCCATTCAGGAACATTCACTGTCTTCTTGGTAAGCAACTCCAGTGGAAAGTTGGCCTTGCATTTTAGGTTATTGTCCTGCTGAAAGGTGAATTAATAGCTCAGTGTATGGTGGAAAGCAGACTGAACCAGGTTTTCCTCTAGGATTTTGCCTGTGCTTAGCTCCATTTGTAAATGTTTCATCTGGACAACTCCCCCGTCCTTAACGATTACAAGCATACCCATAACATGAACAGCCGCAACTATGCTTGAAAATATGAAGAGTGGCAGAGCTGAGGCAGACATTCATAAATAATGTATAACACTATTATTGGCCAGAAACAAAGGACTTTCTTCTGAAACTCGTCAGTCTATTCTTGTTCTGAGAAATGAAGGCTATTCCATGTGAGAAATTGACAAGAAACTGAAGATCTCATACAACGCTGTTTACTACTCCCTTCACAGAACAGCGCAAACTGGCTCTAACCAGAATAGAAAGAGGAGTGGGAGTCCCCGGTGCACAACTGACCAAGAGGACAAGTACATTACCACACATGCATAAACTCACACATACACACACACAACATTGCATTTATTATCTGGGCCCCAACAGGACACACCTATTCAGGGGCATCGGGATTCACTCACAACTCACAGCACTCTGACAGGATAGGTCAGCTGTCATTGAGCCATGTCTGTTCCAATCAGATATGAAGGGGGATATGCAAAGTGAATTCCTGAACAGCGGAGGAGAGAGAGAGTGGTGGACTTAGTGTTGGTTAGCATTAGCCTGGGAAAGTGTCGGTGAGTTGTGAAGGTAGCGTTGGTTAGCACCTTAGCATGGACCAGTCTGAGCATTGGAGTTAGCACTTTAGCCTGGGAAAGTGTCTGTGAGTGGTGGAGTTAGCGTTGGTTAGCCTGGACCAATCTGAGCATTGGAGTTAGCATTCGCTAGCGCCTGGACCAGTCTCTGTGTGTGTTGGAGTTAGCATACAATTGGTTAACGTTAGCCTGGATGTTTCAGCAGCGTTGTACAGTCTCAACGCCCCAGGGCCTTTGACACCCTAATGGGTGTGAAATCAAAACCTTAATCAGTCAGACTCCCCACCCGCACACACCCACCAATTATGAAAACTAGTTTAGCAAAATCAGAAGTCTTTCTCACAGTTACACAATCTAAAATGGTGCCTATTACCAGTCAGTTCTAGCTGAGACAGTAGACAGCAGTGTGTTTCAGCTACAATGTTCTAAAGGGACAAGGGGCAGAGGCAGGTCTGTCTGCTGATTGGCCGGTACTAGGAGTGAAGTGACCTGGGTAATGGCAGGGCGGAGACGTTCCCTGTCGGCTCGTTAGTAAGTACCTGGCAGAAGGTCACTCCACTATCCTCTCTCACTCTGCCGCTCTCTGTCACTCTCGCTCTCCCTGTCACTCTTACTCTCCATCTTTATCTTTCACTTTCTCTCTGTCAGTCACGCTGCCTCCCTTGCAACTTCTCTTTACTTAATTATTTTTTTCCTAATTCTCTCTCACTGAAACTCCATTGCCCTCTCTCCCTCTCATCCACTATCTATCTCCCTCAACATCTCCCTCTCATCCACTATCTATCTCCCTCAACATCTCCCTCTTATCCACTATCAATCTCCCTCAACATCTCCCTCTCCTCCACTATCCATCTTCCTCCACATCTCCCTCTCATCCACTATTTATCTCCCTCAACATCTCCCTCTCATCCACTATCTATCTCCCTCAATATATCCCTCTCATCCCCTATCTATCTCCCACTCATCCCCCATCTATCTCCCTCTCATCCACTATCCATCTCCCTCCACATCTCCCTCTCATCCACTATCTATCTCCCTCCACATCTCCCTCTCATCCACTATCTCTCTCATCCCCTATCCATCTCCCTCTCATCCACTATCTATCTCACTCTCATCCACTATCTATCGCGCTCTCATCCACTATCCATCTCCCTTAACATCTCCCTCCACATCTCCCTCCACATCTCCCTCTCATCCACTATCCATCTCCCTCAACATCCACTATCTATCTCCCTCTCATCCACTAGCCATTTCCCTTAACATCTCCCTCTCATCCACTATCCATCTCCCTCAACATCCACTATCTATCTCCCTCTCATCCACTATCTATCTCCCTCAACATCTCCCTCTCATCCACTATCCATCTCCCTCTACATCCCCCTCTCATCAACTATCTATCTCCCTCCACATCTCCCTCTCATCCACTATCTATCTCCCTTAACATCTCCCTCTCATCCACTACCCATCTCCCTCTCATCCACTATCTATATCCATCCACATCTCCCTCTCATCCACTATCTCCCTCAACATCTCCCTCTCATCTAGTATCTCTCATTCAACATCTCCCCTCTCATCCACTATCTATCTCATTCAACATCTCCCTCTCATCCACTATCTATCTCCCTCAACATCTCCCTCTCATCCACTATCTATCTATCTCCCTCCACATCTCCCCTCTCATCCACTATCTATCTCATTCAACATCTCCCTCTCATCCACTATCTATCTCCCTCAACATCTCCCTCTCATCCACTATCTATCTCCCTCCACATCTCCCTCTCATCCACTATCCATCTCCCTCCACATCTCCCTCCACATCTCCCTCCACATCTCCCTCTCATCCACTATCCATCTGCCTCAACATCTCCCTCTCATCCACTATCTATCTCCCTCTCATCCACTAGCCATTTCCCTTAACATCTCCCTCAACATCTCCCTCTCATCCCCCATCTATCTCCCTCAACATCTCCCTCTCACCCCCCATCTATCTCCCTCAACATCTCCCTCTCATCCCCCATCTATCTCCCTCAACATCTCCCTCTCATCCACTATCTCCCTCAACATCTCCCTCTCATCTAATATCTCTCATTCAACATCTCCCCTCTCATCCACTATCTCTCATTCAACATCTCCCTCTCATCCACTATCCATCTCCCTCTCATCCACTATCCATCTCCCTCAACATCTCCCTCTCATCCACTATCCATCTCCCTCAATATCTCCCTCTCATCCCATATCTATCTCCCTCTCATCCCATATCTATCTCCCTCTCATCCCATATCTATTTCCCTCTCATCCCATATCTATTTCCCTCTCATCCCATATCTATTTCCCCCTCATCCCCTATCTATCTCCCTCTCATCCCCTATCTATCTCCCTCTCATCCCCTATCTATCTCACTCTCATCCCCTATCTATCTCCCTCTCATCCCCTATCTATCTCCCTCAACATCTCCCTCTCATCCACTATCCATCTCCCTCCACATCTCCCTCTCATCCACTATCTCCCTCAACATCTCCCTCAACATCCACTATCTCATTCAACATCTCCCCTCTCATCCCCTATCCATCTCCCTCAACATTTCCCTCTCATCCACTATCCATCTCCCTCTCATCCACTATCCATCTCCCTTTCCCTCTCATCCACTATCCATCTCCCCCACATCTCCCTCTCATCCACTATCTCTCATTCAACATCTCCCCTCTCATCCACTATCTCTCTCATCCCCTATCCATCTCCCTCTCATCCACTATCTATCTCACTCTCATCCACTATCTATCGCGCTCTCATCCACTATCTATCTCCCTCAACATCTCCCTCTCATCCCCTACCTCCCTCAATATCTCCCTCTCATCCCCCATCTATCTCCCTCTCATCCCCCATCTATCTCCCTCTCATCCCCCATCTATCTCCCTCTCATCCCCCATCTATCTCCCTCTCATCCCCCATCTATCTCCCTCTCATCCCCTATCTATCTCCCTCTCATCCCCTATCTATCTCCCTCTCATCCCCTATCTATCTCCCTCTCATCCCCCATCTATCTCCCTCTCATCCCCCATCTATATCCCTCTCATCCCCCATCTATCTCCCTCTCATCCCCCATCTATCTCCCTCTCATCCCCCATCTATCTCCCTCTCATCCCCTATCTATCTCCCTCTCATCCCCTATCTATCTCCCTCTCATCCCCTATCTATCTCCCTCTCATCCCCTATCTATCTCCCTCTCATCCCCTATCTATCTCCCTCTCATCCCCTATCTATCTCCCTCTCATCCCCTATCTATCTCCCTCTCATCCCCTATCTATCTCCCTCTCATCCCCTATCTATCTCCCTCTCATCCCCTATCTATCTCCCTCTCATCCCCTATCTATCTTCCTCAACATCTCCCTCTCAGTCCCATTAAAGCACTTAGTCTTTCACCGTCTTTCTCTTGTCTTTCCACTCTCCCTTACACAATCTGGCGCCAAACCAAACAGAGATAATCACAGATCATTGATCATGGTGTGTGTGTGTGTGTGTGAGCAGCACGGTCTGTAAACACAACCCCAGCGGATCAGTGATTGATGTTTTTTTTAAATGTTTTATTTCACCTTTATTTAACTAGGCAAGTCAGTTAAGAACCAATTCTTATTTACAATGACAGTCTAGGAACAGTGGGTTAACTGCCTTGTTCAGGGGCAGAACGACAGATTTTTACCTTGTCAGCTCAGGGATTCAATCCAGCAACCTTTCGGTTACTGGCCCAACGCTCTAACCACTAGGCTACCTGCCATGTCTACTTCCCTACTAACAGATTCATGAACTTTAAATGGCAAAGTGATTGTGTGTGTGGGTGTGTGTGCATGCACATGTGTTCGCCTGCTTGACTGACAAAACGGAGACGCTGAGACACTTATTATATCAAATCACACACATAACCCCCCCCTCCACATTTTGTTACATTACAGCCTTATTCTAAAATTGATTCAATTGTTTTTTCCCTCATCAATCTACACACAATACCCCATCATGACAAAGCAAAAACAAGTTTTTCCAACATGTATCTAATTTTTTATTTTTTATTAACCCAACTTAAATATTACTTTGACATAAGGATTCATACTCTTTAATGCAGTACTTTGTCGAAGCACCTTTGGCAGCGATTACAGCCTCAAGTCTTCTTGGGTATGACGCTACAAGCTTGGCACACCTGTATTTGGGGAGTTTCTCTCATTCTTCTCTGCAGATCCTCTCAAGCTCTGTCAGGTTGGATGGGGAGCGACGCTACACAGCTATTTTCAGGTCTCTCCAGAGATGGTCGATCGGGTTCAAGTCCAGGCTCTGGCTGGGCCACTCAAGGACATTCACAGACTTGTCCCAAAGCCACTACAGCATTGTCTTGGCTGTGTGCTGCCACCACCATGCTTCACAGTGGGATAGTATAGGCCAGCTGATGAGTGGTGCCTGGTTTCCTCCAGACGCTTGGCATTCAGGCCAAAGAGTTCAATCTTGGTTTCATCAGACCAGAGAATCTTGTTTCTCATGGTCTGAGAGTCCTTTAAGCCTTTTAGCAAATGGCCCTTCTCCCTCGATTGATCAGTTTGACCCGGCGGCCAGCTCTAGGAAGAGTCTTGGTGGTTCCAAACTTCTTCCATTTAAGAATGATTGAGGCCACTGTGTTCTTGGGGACCTTTAATGCTGCAGACATTTTTTGGTACCCTTCCCCAGATCTGTGCCTTGACACAATCCTGTCTCGGAGCTCTACAGTCAATTCCTTCGACCTCATGGCTTGGTTTTTGCTCTGACATGCACTGTCAACTGTGGGACCTTATATAGACAGGTGTGTGCCTTTCCAAATCATGTCAAATCAGTTGAATTGACCACAGGTGGACTCCAATCAAGTTGTAGAAACATCTCAAGGATGATCAATGGAAACAGGATGCACCTGAACTCAATTTCGAGTCTCATAGCAAAGGGTCTGAAAAGTTATGGAAAATAAGGTATTTCTGTTTTTATTTTGAATACATTTGCAAAAATGTCTAAAAAACTATTTTCACTTTGTAATTAAGGGGTATTATTGTGTGTACATTGATGAGGGAAAAATGTATTTAATACATTTTAGAATAAGGCTGTAACGCAACAAAATGTGGTAAAAGTGAAGGGGTCTGAATACTTTACGATGCCCTCTCTTCCATGAATACAGAGTGGCTTCAGTCAACGACAGCAATCAAATTTTATTAGTCACATGCGCCGAATACAACAAGTGAAGACCTTACAGTGAAATGCTTACTTACGAGCCCCTAACCAACAATGCAGTTTAAAAAAACATGGATAAGAATAAGAGATAAAAGTAACAAGTAATTAAAGAGCAGCAGTAAAATAACAATAGTGAGACTATATACAGGGGGTACCAGTACAGAGTCAATGTACGGGGGCACCGGTTAGTTGAGGTAATATTTACATGTAGGTAGAGTTATTAAAGTGACTATGCATAGATGACGACAGAGAGTATTAGAGGTGTAAAAGGGGGAGGGGACAATGCAAATAGTCCAGGTGGCCATTTGATTAGATGTTCAAGAGTCTTATGGCTTGGGGTTAGAAGTTGTTGAGAAGCCTCTTGGATCTAGACTTGGCGCTCTGGTACTGCTTGCCGTGCGGTAGCAGAGAGAACAGTCTATGACTAGGGTGGCTGGAGTCTTTGACCATTTTCAGGGCCTTCCTCTGACACCGCCTGGTATAGAGGTCCTGGGTGGCAGGAAGCTTGGCCCCAGTGATGTACTGGGCCATACACACTACCCTCTGTAGTGCCTTGCGGTCGGAGGCCGAGCAGTTGCCATACCAGGCAGTGATGCAACCAGTCAGGATGCTCTTGATGGTGCAGCTGTATAACCTTTTGAGGATCTGAGGACCCATGCCAAATCTTTTCAGTCTCCTGAGGGGGAATATGTTTTGTTGTGCCCTCTTCACGCCGTGCCCTCTTATCTGCATACCATGCTTCTACATCCACTCAACCTCTCTATGTCACCTATATCTACGTCTAATCTATAGTATGCACTTATCACACTCTTCCGTGTGTCTGTCTGTTTGAGATGGGGAGCGTGTGTGTGTTCACACGTTTGTGTGTAACTGTGTTATCTCCAATACTTCCAGGTATAACCAGTGTCTCATCTGGACATGGTAGATCACTGGAGCTGGAGAGAGAGACTGGCAGCACAACAGGAGATAGAAGACTAAGGTTTATCAGGGAAATGTCTCAAGGAAGGCATCAAAGGTCTACATACATGTGTGCGAGCGAGCACACACACAAGGTCTCAATATCCCTGATAACCAGCCCATGCTATCTGTGCATCACCAGTGTGTTTGGAGAGAGAGAAGACATCAAACAGTCTGAGAAATTAACCAGAGGGGAGGGAGAGAGAAAAGGACAGAACGAGAGATTGGGATGGAGGAGCAGTCAGGTAACTCGAGATCCAAGGGGTTATCCGACGTTGTAAATTGCTCCCAAGGATGAACCAGACTTGTGAAGGTCTAGAATTTTTTTCTGAGGTCTTGGCTGATTTCTTTTGATTTCCACATGATGTCAAGCAAAGAGGCACTGAGTTTGAAGGTAGTCCTTGAAATACATCCACAAGTACACCTCCAATTGACTCAAATTATGTCAATTAGCCTATCAGTAGCTTCTAAAGCCATGACATTTTCTGGAATTTTACAAGCTGTTTAAAGGAACAGTCAACTTAGTGTATGTAAACTTCTGACCCACTGGAATTGTGATACAGTGAATTATAAGTGAAATAATCTGTCTGTAAACAATTGTTGGAAAAATTACTTGTGTCATGCCCAAAGTAAATGTCCTAACTGACTTGCCAAAACTATAGTTTGTTAACAACAATACATTTGTGGAGTGGTTGAAAAAAGAGTTTTAATGACTCTAACCTAAGTGTATGTAAACTTCCGACTTCAACTGTATATGTGTGTGTGTATGTATATGTGTATGTGTATATATATGTATATACAGTGGGGAGAACAAGTATTTGATACACTGCCGATTTTGAAGGTTTTCCTACTTACAAAGCATGTAGAGGTCTGTAATTTTTATCATAGGTACACTTCAACTGTGAGAGACGGAATCTAAAACAAAAATCCAAAAAATCACATTGTATGATTTTTAAGTAATTAATTTGCATTTTATTGCATGACATAAGTATTTGATCACCTACCAACCAGTAAGAATTCCAGCTCTCACAGACCTGTTAGTTTTTCTTTAAGAAGCCCTCCTGTTCTCCACTCATTACCTGTATTAACTGCACCTGTTTGAACTTGTTACCTGTATAAAAGACACCTGTACACACACTCAATCAAACAGACTCCAATCTCTCCACAATGGCCAAGACCAGAGAGCTGTGTAAGGACATCAGGGATAAAATTGTAGACCTGCACAAGGCTGGGATGGGCTACAGGACAATAGGCAAGCAGCTTGGTGAGAAGGCAACAACTGTTGGCGCAATTATTAGAAAATGGAAGAAGTTGAAGATGACGGTCAACCACCCTCGGTCTGGGGCTCCATGCAAGATCTCACCTCGTGGGGCATCAATGATCATGAGAAAGGTGAGGGATCAGCCCATAACTACACGGCAGGACCTGGTCAATGACCTGAAGAGAGCTGGGACCACAGTCTCAAAGAAAACCATTAGTAACACACTACACCGTCATGGATTGAAATCCTGCAGCGCATGCAAGGTCCCCCTGCTCAAGCCAGCGCATTTCCAGGCCCGTCTGAAGTTTGCCAATGACCATCTGGATGATCCAGAGGAGGAATGGGAGAAGGTCATGTGGTCTGATGAGACAAAAATAGAGCTTTTTGGTCTAAACTCCACTTGCCGTGTTTGGAGGAAGAAGAAGGTTGAGTACAACCCCAAGAACACCCTCCCAACCGTGAAGCATGGAGGTGGAAACATCATTCTTTGGGGATGCTTTTCTGCAAAGGGGACAGGACGACTGCACCGTATTGAGGGGAGGATGGATGGGGCCATGTATCGCGAGATCTTGGCCAAAAACCTCCTTCCCTCAGTAAGAGCATTGAAGATGGGTCGTGGCTGGATCTTCCAGCATGACAACGACCCGAAACACACAGCCAGGGCAACTAAGGAGTGGCTCCGTAAGAAGCATCTCAAGGTCCTGGAGTGGCCTAGCCAGTCTCCAGACCTGAACCCAATAGAAAATCTTTGGAGGGAGCTGAAAGTCCGTATTGCCCAGCGACAGCCCCGAAACCTGAAGGATCTGGAGAAGGTCTGTATGGAGGAGTGGGCCAAAATCCCTGCTGCAGTGTGTGCAAACCTGGTCAAGAACTACAGGAAACGTATGATCTCTGTAATTGCAAACAAAGGATTCTGTACCAAATATTAAGTTCTGCTTTTCTGATGTATCAAATACTTATGTCATGCAATAAAATGCTAATTAATTACTTAAAAATCATACAATGTGATTTTCGGGATTTTTGTTTTAGATTCCGTCTCTCACAGTTGAAGTGTACCTATGATAAAAATTACAGACCTCTACATGCTTTTTAAGTAGGAAAATCTGCAAAATCGGCAGTGTATCAAATACTTGTTCTCCCCACTGTATATATGTGTGTGTGTGTATATATATATGTGTGTGTGTGTGTGTGTGTGTGTATATATATCAAAAAAATAAAGGGAACACTTAAACAACACAATGTAAGTCCAAGTCAATCACACTTCTGTTAAATCAAACTGTCCACTGTCCGCAACACTGATTGACAATAAATTTCACATGCTGTTGTGCAAATGGAATAGACAAAAGGTGGAAATTATAGGCAATTAGCAAGACACCCCCAATAAAGGAGTGGTTCTGCAGGTGGTGACCACAGACCACTTCTCAGTTCCTATGCTTCCTGGCTGATGTTTTGGTCACTTTTGAATGCTGGCGGTGCTCTCACTCTAGTGGTAGCATGAGTCTACAACCCACACAAGTGGCTCAGGTAGTGCAGCTCATCCAGGATGGCACATCAATGCGAGCTGTGGCAAGAAGGTTTGCTGTGTCTGTCAGCGTAGTGTCCAGAGCATGGAGGCGCTACCAGGAGACAGGCCAGTACATCAGGAGACGTGGAGGAGGCCGTAGGAGGGCAACAACCCAGCAGCAGGTCCGCTACCTCCGCCTTTGTGCAAGGAGGATTAGGAGGAGCACTGCCAGAGCCCTGCAAAATGACCTTCAGCAGGCCACAAATGTGCATGTGTCTGCTCAAACGGTCAGAAACAGACTCCATGAGGGTGGTATGAGGGCCCGACGTCCACAGGTGGGGGTTGTGCTTACAGCCCAACACCGTGCAGGACGTTTGGCATTTGCCAGAGAACACCAAGATTGGCAAATTCGACACTGGCGCCCTGTGCTCTTCACAGATGAAAGCAGGTTCACACTGAGCACATGTGACAGAGTCTGGAGCCGTGGAGAACGTTCTGCTGCCTGCAACATCCTCCAGCATGACCGGTTTGGCGGTGGGTCAGTCATGGTGTGGGGTGGCATTTCTTTGGGGGGCCGCACAGCCCTCCATGTGCTCGCCAGAGGTAGCCTGACTGCCATTAGGTACCGAGATGAGATCCTCAGACCCCTTGTGAGACCATATGCTGGTGCGGTTGGCCCTGGGTTCCTCCTAATGCAAGACAATGCTAGACCTCATGTGGCTGGAGCGTGTCAGCAGTTCCTGCAAGAGGAAGGCATTGATGCTATAGACTGGCCCGCCAGTTCCCCAGACCTGAATCCAATTGAGCACATCTGGGACATCATGTCTCGCTCCATCCACCAACGCCACGTTGCACCACAGACTGTCCAGGAGTTGGCGGATGCTTTAGTCCAGGTCTGGGAGGAGAGCCCTCAGGAGACCATCCGCCACCTCATCAGGAGCATGCCCAGGCGTTGTAGGGAGGTCATACAGGCACGTGGAGGCCACACACACTACTGAGCCTCAATTTGACTTGTTTTAAGGACATTACATCAAAGTTGGATCAGCCTGTAGTGTGGTTTTCCACTTTAATTTTGAGTGTGACTCCAAATCCAGACCTCCATGGGTTGATAAATTTGATTTCCATTGATAATTTTTGTGTGATTTTGTTGTCAGCACATTCAACTATGTAAAGAAAAAAGTATTTAATAAGAATATTTCATTCATTCAGATCTAGGATGTGTTATTTTAGTGTTCCCTTTATTTTTTTGAGCAGTATATATATATGTGTGTGTGTGTAGAAGCAACATGCCTACCCCCCCAAACATGAGGTGTGTCATGTGTTTACTTTACACACACACACACACACACACACACACACACACACACACACACACACACACACACACACACACACACACACACACACACACACACACACACACACACACACACACACACACACACACACACACACACACACACACACACACACACACACACACGGCTTAGCAGTGAAGTCAGGCATTTAGCCAGTGGGGTGTAGGAACAGCGGTACGGCCTCAAGTCTGTCAGATAACACCCCTGACAAAGACTTACAGACAGACAGACACACACCACAAATCTCCCCTCTTTATCTTCTCATCCCTTTGTCACATCCCTCCTTTTTTCTGCTCCTGTCTTCTCCCGTCAGAGATCAAGAGTTTTTGGGGATCTAACATGGCCAGATGGCAGAACAGATCAGAAAGGAGAATAAAGAACGACAAGAACAAAAGGTATTCACATCGTGACATGAGCCGATACCCTTTTCTGACATGGTGATGATCTTGTATGTCGGACAAAATCCCCTTAGATACTGATCTAATGTCTCTTTTTCTGTTCCCTCCCTTATGGTTACAATTTAGGGAGGGTAAGCTGATCCTAGATCTGTTCCCAAGGGCACCAGTTTTTATTTAGACATTTTTATTTAACCTTTATTTAACTAGGCAAGTCAGTTAAAAACAAATTCTTATTTACAATGACGGCCTACACTGGTCAAACCCGGACGACGCTGGGCCAATTGTGCGCCGCCCTATGGGACTCCTAATCACGGCCGGTTGTGATACAGCCAGTGTTTAAGCTCTATTGACTACACAGACTGTATTACACAACAAATGAGCCAGAGGGAGCAATGATATGAAAATAAATAAAGTTTCAAGAATTAATCATGGAATCTAATACTCTAGCTTGTTATTAGGCTGGTGCATATTCTGCTCTTTAATTGTGTATTTCACTCTGAGAACACACAGCAGTAGCAGGGAATGCCTGCTAAATATAAATATGCAAATGTAAACATTTAAAATAGACAGTGTGTGCATGTTGGGGTCGGGGGGGGGGGGGGTCAATGTGTATTTGTGAGAGAGGTAGATATTGAAATCTGCTGCAGCAACCGTAAACTCCTGTGTGTGTGATACTAGCATCACACTGCACTGGCAAAACGAGGAGAGAGAAAGAGAGATACAGAGAGAGTGAAAGAGAGATACAAAGAGAGAGAGAGAAATACAGAGAGAGAGAGAGAGAGAGAGAGAGAGAGAGAGAGAGAGAGAGAGAGAGAGAGAGAGAGAAAGAGAGATACAAAGAGAGAGAGAGAGAAATACAGAGAGAGAGAGAGAGAGAGAGAGAGAGAGAAAGAGAGATACAAAGAGAGAGATGAGAGAGTTACAAAGAGAGGGAGAAAGCAAGAGAGAGGTTGTCATTGCGACATGATACATTGAATAAAAACATTACTGTTCTAGAATTGCATATTCTTCCAATGTGAAAGACCTATTACCTTCTGCTAAGATCACTTTAGAGGTCACAGCTATTTGTGGTTCCACATCCCTACACAGCTTCACTCAACCAAATACACCATTCACCTTGTGTGTGTGTGTGTGTGTGGGGCGCGGGGGAGGTTTACATTATGTGGCTCACCTGTGGGCGGATGACTCTGTCAATGCTCTTCAGGGCAGTGTCTGGGGAAGGGGGAGAGCAGTCTGGAGTAGGCCCCGTCGGTGAGGAGCTGTTCCTATGGTTACACAGCTCCGGCTCAGTCACTGTCACCTGGGGAGAGTGGCCTTGAAAGAGAGACAGAGAGAGAGAAAGAGAGAGAGGGGGGGGGAGAGAGGGAGGCAAGAGAAGGGGGGTCGATTTAATTAAGCCTGGATCAAATGAAGAGCAATCCAAACAGAGAGACAGAACAGCAGGTATCCATGGAGGGTCAAGGATGCAATGCATTTCCACTGGAGTTCGTTCAGATGTGAACCTCACATGTGGCAGCTGCCATGTGTGATCAAATGGCCAACCTTACACTGAGCACACCTTTCTTTCTGTCTTAAATGTCTCACACACACACACACACACACACACACACACACACACACACACACACACACACACACACACACACACACACACACACACACACCTCTGAAGGCGTGAGAGGGGAAAGAGTGGCCTGACGAGGACTCAGATGTCAGAGTTGATTTCCCCAGTGTGTGATCAGTTAGGGAGAAAATAAGAAACTGAGAGGGAGGAGAGGAAAGAGAGGGGAAACGAGTGCAGAGGGTGGACAGAATCTAATTTCTCACCCACATTAAAGGGAAAACCATCCATTTCAATCACCAACCAACAAGAGAGACGTACACACGCTCCCACAAGTGTGTGTGTATGTGTGTCCGTGCACGTGTAGTCTATCCGTCAGTCCTTGTCGTGCTACACAAACGTACAGACGCTCAAATAATTGTCCAATTATACCTTGACACAGACATGGGGAATCACACAGAGGTATCCTTCTCAAGAGGACCAGGGGGACATGTTATCTCCCGGGGGTCAAAACAAAAAAGTGGCCTAATTAAGTACGTGTAGTAATTATTAGCATTCTGTGTTTTCCAATGCAAAAGTGATTGCTTTTGATAAAAACACTTCTGCCTTTCCAATGAAAAATAATTATAATTTTTTTTTTATACAGTACCTGTCAAAAGTTTCTCATTCAAGGGTTTTTCTTTATTTTTACTATTTTCTACATTGTAGAATAATAGTGAAGACATCAAAACTATGAAATAACACATATGGAATCATGTGTGCAAAGCTGTCATGAAGGCAAAGGGTGGCTACTTTGAAGAATCTAAAATCTAAATATATTTTGATTTGTTAAACACTTTTTTGATTACTACATGATTCCATATGTGTTATTTCATAGCTTTGATGTCTTCACTATTATTCTACAATGTAGAAAATAGTACAAATAAAGAAAAACCCTTTAATGAGTAGGTGTCCAAACTTTTGACTGGTACTGTATATTTGATGGAAAATGTATGTTGTATGTTTCTGGACGATCCAACATGCTGCCTTGTTGACAACAAGACCGAGCACCACAGATGACTGTTCCATTTGAGAATGGACCTCCTCCCTCCCCGTTCCCTGCAGCTCAGTATATTCAAAACAGCCCAGTGACTCACAAGGCTCGTCTGTCGTCATTGTGCTTGTAAACAAACACCACGTGACTGGGGACTACCGGTAAGCTTCATAATGAAAAACTATGTGACAGGTGAAATGAAGAACACAATATTCTCTGTCTCCTAACGCAGGGCTCTCCAACCCTGTTCCTGTAGAGATACAGTCCTGTAGGTTTTAACTCCAACCCTGTTCCTGTAGAGATACAGTCCTGTAGGTTTTAACTCCAACCCTGTTCCTGTAGAGCTACAGTCCTGTAGGTTTTAACTCCAACCCTGTTCCTGTAGAGCTACAGTCCTGTAGGTTTTAACTCCAACCCTGTTCCTGTAGAGCTACAGTCCTGTAGGTTTTAACTCCAACCCTGTTCCTGTAGAGCTACGGTCCTGTAGGTTTTAACTCCAACCCTGTTCCTGGAGAGTTACAGTCCTGTAGGTTTTAACTCCAACCCTGTTCCTGTAGAGCTACGGTCCTGTAGGTTTTAACTCCAACCCTGTTCCTGGAGAGTTACAGTCCTGTAGGTTTTAACTCCAACCCTGTTCCTGGAGAGTTACAGTCCTGTAGGTTTGAACTCCAACCCTGTTCCTGTAGAGCTACAGTCCTGTAGGTTTTAACTCCAACCCTGTTCCTGGAGAGTTACAGTCCTGTAGGTTTTAACTCCAACCCTGTTCCTGTAGAGCTACAGTCCTGTAGGTTTTAACTCCAACCCTGTTCCTGGAGAGATACAGTCCTGTAGGTTTTAACTCCAACCCTGTTCCTGTAGAGCTACAGTCCTGTAGGTTTTAACTCCAACCCTGTTCCTGAAGAGATACAGTCCTGTAGGTTAACTCCAACCCTGTTCCTGTAGAGCTACAGTCCTGTAGGTTTTAACTCCAACCCTGTTCCTGTAGAGCTACAGTCCTGTAGGTTTTAACTCCAACCCTACCCTGTTCCTGTAGAGCTACAGTCCTGTAGGTTTTAACTCCAACCCTGTTCCTGTAGAGCTACAGTCCTGTAGGTTTTAACTCCAACCCTGTTCCTGTAGAGCTACAGTCCTGTAGGTTTTAACTCCAACCCTGTTCCTGTAGAGCTACGGTCCTGTAGGTTTTAACTCCAACCCTGTTCCTGGAGAGTTACAGTCCTGTAGGTTTTAACTCCAACCCTGTTCCTGGAGAGTTACAGTCCTGTAGGTTTTAACTCCAACCCTGTTCCTGGAGAGTTACAGTCCTGTAGGTTTTAACTCCAACCCTGTTCCTGTAGAGCTACAGTCCTGTAGGTTATAACTCCAACCCTGTTCCTGGAGAGTTACAGTCCTGTAGGTTTTAACTCCAACCCTGTTCCTGGAGAGTTACAGTCCTGTAGGTTTTAACTCCAACCCTGTTCCTGTAGAGCTACAGTCCTGTAGGTTATAACTCCAACCCTGTTCCTGGAGAGTTACAGTCCTGTAGGTTTTAACTCCAACCCTGTTTCTGGAGAGCTACAGTCCTGTAGGTTTTAACTCCAACCCTGTTCCTGGAGAGCTACAGTCCTGTAGGTTTTCACTCCAACCCTGTTTCTGGAGAGCTACAGTCCTGTAGGTTTTAACTCCAACCCTGTTCCTGGAGAGTTACAGTCCTGTAGGTTTTAACTCCAACCCTGTTCCTGTAGAGCTACAGTCCTGTAGGTTATAACTCCAACCCTGTTCCTGGAGAGTTACAGTCCTGTAGGTTTTAACTCCAACCCTGTTCCTGTAGAGCTACAGTCCTGTAGGTTATAACTCCAACCCTGTTCCTGTAGAGCTACAGTCCTGTAGGTTATAACTCCAACCCTGTTCCTGGAGAGTTACAGTCCTGTAGGTTTTAACTCCAACCCTGTTTCTGGAGAGCTACAGTCCTGTAGGTTTTAACTCCAACCCTGTTCCTGGAGAGCTACAGTCCTGTAGGTTTTAACTCCAACCCTGTTTCTGGAGAGCTACAGTCCTGTAGGTTTTAACTCCAACCCTGTTCCTGGAGAGTTACAGTCCTGTAGGTTTTAACTCCAACCCTGTTCCTGTAGAGCTACAGTCCTGTAGGTTATAACTCCAACCCTGTTCCTGGAGAGTTACAGTCCTGTAGGTTTTAACTCCAACCCTGTTCCTGGAGAGTTACAGTCCTGTAGGTTTTAACTCCAACCCTGTTCCTGTAGAGCTACAGTCCTGTAGGTTTTAACTCCAACCCTGTTCCTGGAGAGTTACAGTCCTGTAGGTTTTAACTCCAACTCTAATCTAGAGCAGATAATAATGAACTGGTTGATAACCTGAATCAGGTCAGTTACAACTGGGGTTGGAGTGAAAACCTACAGGAGGGCAGCGCTCCATCAACAGGGTTGTAGAGCCATGTCCTAACGTATTGCACAAGTTGACTGCAGGTATTTACTTAAAAAGTAGCGACAAATCTATAACATCAAATAACATTTTATTGGTCGCATACACATATTTAGCAGATGTTATTGTGGGTGTAGTGAAATGCTTATTATTAAAATATAAACTCAGCAAAAAAAGAAACATCCTCTCACTGTCAACTGCATTTTTTTCAGCAAACTTAACATGTGTAAATATTTGTATGAACATAACAAGATTCAACAACTGAGACATAAACTGAACAAGTTCCACAGACATGTGACTAACAGAAATGGACTAATGTGTCCCTGAACAAAGGGGGGATCAATATCAAAAGTAACAGTCAGTATCTGGTGTGGCCACCAGCTGCATTAAGTACTGCAGTGCATCTCCTCCTCGTGGTTATTTTGATTTTTACGAATTATCTTTGAAAGACAGTGTCCTGAAAAAGGGACGTTTCTTTTTTTGCTGAGTTTATATTGAAATGTATTCAAAAAATTATAAGAAATTGTTTCAATAGTATTGACGGTATTGAAAAACTCAAATCTAGACATCGAAGACAGTTTTTCGTTGTTCCCCTCTAATCAGGGACTGATGTAAAACAGGGACACCAGGTAGGTGCAATTCATGTATCAGGTAGAACAGAAAACCAGTAGGCTCTGGACATCGTATGGTAAGTGTTGAATACCCCTGGTACATACAGTATACAATCCAAACCTATCTGGGAGGAAGAAAGTGTTTGTATGAGAAGATAATAGGTAGAGAGACAGAGATAAACAGACAGAGGGCGATCATAGGGATAAATATAGACAGATATGGTATTTTCTATTTTTTTGTAGAGTAAATAAGCCTGTCAGCACTGATGATTGACGTGAGGGTGTGTGTGTGTTACAAAGACAGTCTGAGGGAGGTAGTTGATGGGAGATGTAGCGAGAGGTAGAGAAAGAGCGGGCTATATAAGATAGAGAGATACAGCAGAGAGAGGAACGAGAGGGAGGAAGAAAGTGTTTGTATGAGAGAGAAGATAGGAAAAGAGACAGAGATAGGGGGAGACAGAGAAAGGGGGAGACAGAGAGAGATAGAGAGGGGCAATCAGAGGTATAAATATAGACAGATATGGTATTTTTCTGTAGAGTAAATAAGCCTGTCAGCACTGATGATTGGTGAGAGGGTGTGTGTGTGTGTGTGTGTGTGTTACAAAGACAGTCTGTGTGTTAGCAGCACAGACAGACCAGTCTGTGTTCATAGGCCAGACCAGCTGTACAGCTAGTTAATGCAGGCATGCAGTACAGCAGGGTACCCCAACTGGGGGCCGAATTCGGCCCGCGGGTGATTTTATTTGCCCCCCCAAGATTTATGAGCAAAATGTTACTTGTTGGACATAAAAGACTGTAAAAAGACCAGCAAATCAGCTCATAGTGATTTTAATTTAGGAAATATGTTACACAGTATTCCCACGCATAATAGGGAGATATATGTGATTGTATACAAATATAAGCAAGTTTTGAAATTATTATGTTTTAGTCAAATATGATATCTGTTTGGGCTTCTTGCAGTCTACAAATTATTTATAATTATGTTCCGGCCCCTCGACCATCCGCTCAAGAAAAAATATGCACGTGGCTGAATCTAGTTGATGATCCCTGCTGTACAGTATGTACTGGTGGGATATTATCCTGGGGCTATATAGGGGGTGTGTGTGTATGTACAGTATGTACTGGTGGGATATTATCCTGGGGCTATATAGGGTGTGTGTGTGTATGTACAGTATGTACTGGTGGGATATTATCCTGGGGCTATATAGGGTGTGTGTGTGTATGTACAGTATGTACTGGTGGGATATTATCCTGGGGCTATATAGGGTGTGTGTGTGTATGTACAGTATGTACTGATGGGATATTATCCTGGGGCTATATAGGGTGTGTGTGTGTGTGTATATACAGTATGTGTGTGTTTGTTTGGGTTTATGCGCGTGTTTGGGATAATGCGTGTGTGTACAGCTGTACAGCTCACATGCTTCCAATGCCATACCCCATTAACCAATTACAGTTAAGCTCCCACTACTGTGTCGCAGAATGCACCAATTACAGGTCTGCCTCTCAACGCTACATCTCATACAGGATTGTCATTTAGTGTCGAATGTGCAACAAAACAACATGCTACTTTGAAACAGCTATGGTACACACACAGAAATACACACACACACAAACACACACACACAAACACACGGAATAGGCTTGAGAACCTCCAACCGGACAGGAGGAGAGGGGGAGCCCAGATACTTCACACCCAGGGAAAGAGCATCCAAACTGGGCTTCCAGAGAGCGAAACCCCCTCTCACTGGAACTATCCTAACACAGCTTGACACGACACAGCAACACAAAAGCTTGCACCACAACTGGGCACCTGACAAAACGCTAACACACTCTTTTCTCTGTCTTTATCGGTGTCCACACTTGAACTTTAACCTATGAAACTTCTGGGCCTCAGATCTGAAAGAGTGTTTACGAACATGAAATCATGTGCAATTCTAACAGCCCATAATTTGGAGGGGGTGATTCTAGTCATTTGATGTTCAGCTGTCTGTGGATCAATAGGCACAGAACTTTCACAACTTTCAGCTCAATGCCACTATCAGAGCAATCTAAAACCATTTCAGAGATGTGCTATCTTGCCCTAGTGATACCGCACCATAGCTATCGAAAACTATTTCATTTGATGGTTATTATCTGACTATGGAAGTTTTCTTGTGAGTAACCAAGTAAACAAAAACAAAGTTTCAAGCCAGGATCTGCCGCTGAAGGAATAAGCCTTGAGCTAAAGCTTTGCAGAGGCTTTATCCCAACAATTTTGATGTTCTTTAAAAAAAATCCTTGAACAATTGCTGGAGACCCACGGGGTGTGTATGGTTTTGTTCCAGCCTTGCACTAAGTAACAACAACTGCTTCAACTAATCAACTTATGATCAAACAGCTGACTGTCATAAATCCTTCAACTCCGATCCAAGTATACCTTAGGTACTTCAAGGTTTTGAGTTGATATTTTTTGCTCAGTAGAAGCATAGTTATTAGCATAGTAATATTGTATAGGCTGTGTTCAAACCTAGTCTGCCCTCTTGATATGAAAAGCATATTGTACCATCTGTCTCCTACCGTTTGGTCTCATGATAATTTGACTGTGTTCAGCCTTGCCATACTGATAATAATATCCATCTTGGTACTATTCCACAACCCCAGCCTCTGACTCTAGAGAGATATGGTGTTGATTCTGTATGCATGAACACAGGTGGTTGGTCAATTACATGTGAATATTCATGAGCAGTTCACCACTCCTCATTAATGATTCAAACAAAATGGCTGCCAACAAGTGGCGGGGAAAATCACAGAGCGCGGGAGGGAGGGAGGAGTGAAAGTGTGTGTGTGTGTGTAACGTGTGTGTATGCCTCACGATTCCTCCCACACCCCACCTCTCCTTGCCCCCCTTGCCCATACTCAATGGGGCATGACTGTTCTAATGGCAGAGCCTGGAGAGTTAGTTGTGCTTCTTATTTCGTGTTGTCGTTGGTTAGTCTGAGCACATTACCCAAATGTCACCTCCAGAGCTTCATCACGGGGGGAAATGGACTGGAACAGAACGACATCTTGGCTTTAGCCTCAGGGAAAGAAGGGAAGGAGGATAAAGGAGGGGGGAGAAGAGAAGAGTGGAAGCATTGGATCGGAGGAAGGGAAGGGTAGATGCTGTGGGAGGGTCAATTGAAAGTGAAAGTTTGTGTGTGTCAAGAAGTATTTTCTGGTGTGTGTGTGTGTGTGTGTGTGTGTGTGTGTGTGTGTGTGTGTGTGTATGCCTGTCTGTGTATATTTGGTGTGTGTGTGTGTATGTGTGTGACTGCAGTAGCCCATGTATTTACCCTGGGAGTCGATAGCTATTACCGCTAACCACTTAGCGGTGATAGCTAGCCGTCTGTCTCCTGCCCTGTACGTGATTGCAGGCCTCGAAGCCTCATCACCATTATATTAAGACACCCTGCTTTCAAAAGACCCATAATATCCCTGTCTGTGGGCTCCTTTATTCGCTGTTACATTATACAATATATAAGAGTCCCTTACTATTCTAGCTGTTTGCTAAATGTAACTGCATGGGGACAGATTGCTACTGTGCTGTGTCTTCCCCCCATTGACGTTTCCTGTCGTGCTGAAGAGGTTTAATTATGCAGTATGTGTAGCCTATGTGCTTCTGCAGCACACACAGAGACACAGTGGCTGTGAACGAGCTGTTTGAGGTGATCTTACATTGTGAGGGAGAGAAAGAGAGGGGGAGAGAGAGGGGGAGAGAGAGAGCGAGAGAGAGCGAGAGAGAGCGAGAGAGCGAGCGCGCGAGGGAGGGAGAGAGGGAGAAAGAGAGAGAGAGAGAGAGAGGGAGAGATTGAAGAGTACATTTAAGTAGATACACTGACAGGGGAAACTGCAAGGCTATGACATAATGCATACTGTGAGACAGCATGGTAATTTTTGGTGGACGCTACTGACTTAGTCATCATCTCTGAGGACAAGTTAGTAGTCCCTATGTCATTCCTAAGTCGTCCCTAAGTTCCTATGCCCCACCCAGGTAGGTCTGCCGTAACAGACAGTAAGGAGATAGATCTGCCTGTTGCGCTGCCAGCTAACTCTACAGTATAGGACAGCATGCGACTGGGCTAGGGTTGAATACTGGGAACCGGGTTACTGAGATTTACTGCACTCTCTTTTCTCAGGATAAATAACTGCGAGCAAACGGTATATTATAATAAATTATTTCTATGAACAGCATGACATGAAATGGAACTATTAAATGATATGCAATGTCTAAATCTGTCTTCTCTGCAGCCTTCTCTCTGCTATCTGCATGATCAATCATCAACGCTCAGACTGGGGACAGACAGCACATCTCAGTACGGAGCGCAGTTTACAATGCATGTTTCATCTCATCATGGTAACTTTTTATCTTGTGACAGATAGGCCTACATTTCCTGCAACATAGTCTATGCTACAGTAATATAAAGACTGAATGCGTGTCTAATTTACACATCTCCATCTGGCTTTCGGAGGTCACCTTATTTTTTAATTTGTAAAGATGATTGTTTTGTTTGAAACAGCCTATCACTCGAATATCATTGCTTTAAATCAGAGTGCATGTGAGCTCTCTCTCTCTCTCTCCATCAATTCCATTCAAATTGCATCCAAAATAGATAATCCTGTCCAATAATCTACTAGAAAATCTACGGCAAGATCTAAAAATGATTGTCTAGCAATGATCAACAACCAATGACAGAACTTGAAGAATTTTTTAAAGAATAATAGGTAAATATTGCACAATCCAGGTGTGGAAAGCTCTTATAGACTTACCCAGAAAGACTCAGCTGTAATTGGGCTCCCGAGTGGCGCAGTGGTCTAAGACACTGCATCTCAGTGCAAGAGGCATCACTGCAGTACCTGGTTCAAATCCAGGCAGCATCACATCCGGCCGTGATTGGGAGTCCCATAGTGTGGCCCGGGTTTGGCCGGGGTAGTCCGACAATTCCTTCGATCTCATGGCTTGGATTTTATGCTCTGACATGCACTGTCAACTGTGGGACCTTATATAGACAGGTGTGTGCCTTTCCAAACCATATCCAATCAATTGAATTTACCACAGGTGAACTACAATCAAGTTGTAGAAACATCTCAAGGATGGTCAATGGAAACAGGATGCACCTGAGCTCAGTTTCGAGTCTCATAGCAAAGGGTCTGAATACTTATGTAAATAAGGTATGTTTTTTATGTTTCATACATTTGCAAACATTTCTAAAAACCTATTTTCAATTGTAAACCTGTTTTCAATGTAATACATTTTAGAATAAAGCTGTAACGTAACAAAATGTGGACAAAGTCAAGGGGTCTGAGTACTTTCCGAATGCACTGTAGCTAGCTACATCTAAGGGCTTTGTTTTTCTGTCGTGCGAAATGTGCGGTAGCCTATACTGTATATCATAGGCTATGTCTTGGATAACGGCACAATCATTCGAGTTTTTTGGTGCTTGGGATCATAAAATGTCTTTAATGTATGGTTCATAAAATCTCTTTAATGTATGGTTCATAAAATCTCTTTAATGTATGGTTCATAAAATGTCTTTAATGTATGGCTTATCAGGCTCAGGTAGCATCAGGTTAGAATTTTCAAGCTCTAATCAATTCCAGACATATTGATGTGCTTTATACGCTTTCAATTTTGTCAGGAAAAACAGGGTTATCCGGGAGAAAAGTGATTTATTCTTGGGATGGATCATTTGTAAAATACCGGGGAAATGTTCAGCCCCAGACTGGGCTCTTCTCCTTGTTCCATGTCTCTCTCGCACTCTTTCGGTCGCTCCTTCTCTTTATCTCTCGCATTCTCTCCATGTCTCTCTCACACTTTTTTCCTCTGTCCTTTCTTGTTTCTTTTCTCTCTCCAGAAAAGAGAGCGTGTGAGTGGCTCACAGTCATGTCTCATTACAGATCTGAGTGATTGGGCTAAATGCAGGAATCCCTGATTCCCCCCAGCCCTCCTCTGATTAGTTTAGTTAGCACTTATCCGGAGCTGACCCCTGGAGAAATCTCACCTCTGAAGTCTGTGTGTGTGTGTGTGTGTGTGTGTGTGTGTGTGTGTGTGTGTGTGTGTGTGTGTGTGTGTGTGTGTGTGTGTGTGTGTGTGTGTGTGTGTGTGTGTGTGTGTGTGAAGGAGTGACTCAGAGTGACTGTCCTTGTAGACTGACATGTAGAAGCTCCACACACACCAGAGATGTATACAACTGCATAAGTTTCCTTCACCCATTAGAAGTCAATCACACAGCAAAATCCAACCAAAAACCAACCAACCAACCAAACAGCCTAACTCTCACCAGGAGTGATTCAACCACAGTTACCATGACAACCCACCGCTGACTCACCACCTGGGAGTGTGGTAGAGGCACAGTTGCCAGGACAACCCGTGGTGTAGCCCACCATGGTATTGGTAGAGAGTAAAATGAGAACGCTGGGCACTGTGCTGCGACGGGTTCTGAAAGGAGTTCTATGCCCTCGTTCTAAGGAGTTCTATGGAGTTCTATGCCCTCGGCAAAAATCGGATCACACACTGACAGGGCGGATATGGTATCAATGACAACGAGTATGTGGACTAGGTCTGTGGACTAGGTATGTGGACCTGCTGCTGAGTGGTGACTGCGTGACAGTTTGGGCTATCTTAATCTCCAGATATCCTACAGTATGAAACATCAGTGAGTCCATATCTCTTTTATTCACATCCAATAGCTGTGAGGGTGCAGACAGCAGTGACGGGGGTAACTGCGGTTACGGTAGTGACTCCCCACTGTCCTGGACACTGTTTTTACTTCATTCTACAATTTCAACACCTACGACTGTGACGGTGTGGCCGATGGTAACGGAGGTGACTGTAGTTACGGAGCTGACCATCGTTGTTCCTGTAATTACATCATTATATACAGTACCGGTCAAACGTTTTGACACACCTACTCATTCCAGGGTTTTTCTTTATTTCTACATTGTAGAATAATAGTGAAGACATCAAAAATATGCAATTACACATATGGAACTCTATGAAGCATTTCTTTGGGCTGCAATTTCTGAGGCTGTTAACTCTAATTAACTTATCCTCTGCAGCAGAGGTAACTCTGGGTCTTCCTTTCCTGTGGCGATCCGCATTAGAGCCAGTTTCATCATAGCGCTTGATGGTTTTTGCGACTGCACTTGAAGAAACTTTCAAAGTTCTTGACATTTTCTGGATTGACTGACTTTCATGTCTTAAAGTAATGATGGACTGTCGTTTCCCTTTGCTTTTTTGAGCTGTTCTTGCAATAATATAGACAAGGTCTTTTACCAAACAGGGCTAACTTCTGTATACCACCCCTACCTTGTCACAACACAACTGATTGGCTCAAACGCATTAAGTCGTAAAGAAATTCCACAAATTAACAAGGCACACCTGTTAATTGAAATGCATTCCAGGTGACTACCTCATGAAGCTGGTTCAGAATGCCAAGAGTGTGCAAAGCTGTCATCAAGGCAAAGGGTGGCTATTTGTTGTCAACTTTTTCGTTGACTACATGATTCCATGTGTTATTTCATAGTTTATGTCTTCACTATTATTCTACAATGTAGAAAATAGTAAAAATAAAGAGGAACCCTTGAATAAGTAGGTTTTCTAAAACTTTTGACCGGTAGTATATATTCAAAATCTACAGTAGTGCCGGTACTGACAACGGTGACGGAGGTGAATGTAGTATACAGAGGTTGTTGAACAGGTGGTTTGGGTGTGCCCTTACCGTTGAGGGGGCAGGCGTTGAAGAGGCCGATGTCCAGCGAGCAGGGTTTGCGGGTCACGGCGGTGGTGACGGACTCATATGGATTGTCCTCATCCTCCGGTAAGAACACGTCAAGGGAGGGCGATGGTACGATCTCCGCCGAACGCTTCGAGTCCTGATAAGGGGAGGGAGGGAGAGAAAGAGAGAGAGCGTGAGAGAGGGAGGGAGGGAGAGAAAGAGAGAGAGAGAGCGTGAGAGAGGGAGGGAGGGAGAGAAAGAGAGAGAGAGAGCGTGAGAGAGGGAGGAACACAGTGAGAATGTTGTGGGAAACAACAGAATATTTGTGTGTATGTACATTGACAAGCACGGCCAATGTATAACCTTGAACGTTGGATCAACAATGTTTGTTTACTGCCCTTGGTACCATCAGATCACACAAACAACCCATCATCATAACTCATCCACCTCAAGGACACGGTTCAATTCAAACACTGTTCAGGCCTGCTCCCCCTGCTGAATCTAAGGAGTTGATTGTACTGCGATTGATTTAATAAGCACAGGCACAACCAGATAGAGGAAAACACAAAAAACACACTGAAATACACCGATTTTGCAACAAAAAAATAAGCAATGACCGAGAGAAACAACATGGAAAATACACAGAAATACACAGATTTAGCAACAAAAAAATAAGCTATTAGGCAAAAGTGTGACAGTATGTGTTACTCTTCTCTCTTTTTTTATAACCCTGTGTAACCAGATGTTGATATAGTAGAAAGACTGGAGACCACATATCCCAGGGTCCCCCTCTACTACTGAGAGGAGATAACCATCACCCTCGCTGAGGCCTCCGGCCCGTCACATGACATAGGGCAAAACCAGACAGCACGAAGGCCTTAAGTGTGGTTTCTGAGAAAAATAGCATGTTGCTCCCTTCAAGTCAAAATAGAAGAAACCATGAGATCATCCCTCCATGACTCCATTGCAACTGAGCCAAATTGGCTGATGTCCTGTGTGCAACCAGTTTCATGTTGTTCTATTCCTGTGACAGTATGAAAAGGTTGAGACCCAGCGGGTTGACAGAAAAACCCTTGGAACTAAATGTCTATATGGCATATGTGCACCCACGCCAAATGAAAACACAACAGTGAGCAATGGAGGGCGCAGGAAAGACAGACATTTCTCACCAGAGACGCATGGGCAATAGATGTCTGTGTTTCCCATAATGCACCACTCAATCATCATTACTGAGACGTCGCCCGGGTCACCCCACCATATTTGGTTGCCGTGGTACCGTCGTGGCGATGGGGGCGTGGTGTTGTCCATGACTCACCCCTGGTGTGTTAATTTCCCCTGCACGCTATCGACTCCCCCCTCCTCTCCGACCTCATTGTCTACTACATTACCCAGACACCACTGGGCCATCAATCACGCACTGAGAGCATGCAGAGAAGATTAATCATAGTCTTTGATTGAATGATCACTCCCTAGATAATCTGTCTGGTGTACACACACACACACACGTTCACTACTCAATGTGTCGTATTACACTAATATAAAACCTCTGTGTGTGTGTCTGTGTGCTCCTTTTCTCACACACCCACGTGTTGCACAGACACACAACCACACACACACCCACGTGTTGCACAGACACACAACCACACACACACCCACGTGTTGCACAGACACACAACCACACACACACCCACGTGTTGCACAGACACATACACACACACACACGTGTTGCACAGACACAACCACACATACATAAAATACCAACAGGTCTATTGAATTTGAGTCACTTTACTCTAGCCCATGTAAAGTACCAGCCAGTGAAGTCACACGTGGTTTCAAACAGTAATAGTATGGTATGCGTTAACATTTCACGTCAATATGCTTACAGTCATCAGAAGTAATTACACTCCATAAAAAACTTGAGACAAAAACTGTGGCCCTGCGAATTGAGTCCCCTTATCAGTAACAGCCAACACCCTTTATACTGGGATTTTCTGATAGACGAAGAACCCAAGAGAGACTGTGTCCCAAATGGCATCCTATTACCTATATAGGGCTCTACTTTTGACTGGAGCCCTAATGCATGTGCCCTGGTCAAAAGTAGTGCACTATAAAGGAAACAGGGTGCCAATTGGGACGCAGCCTTTCTCTGGAGCTATCATGGGTTCTCCTTCTGGGACTTATTAGACAACTTGGGTTCTTTGTGCAACCCATCTCTGGATGCAGTGGTCCGGAGGGAGAAGACAGGAATGCCTCTGTCTTTATCCTCCACATCAAACCATCTTTCTCTCTTCTCATTCTCTATCCTTTCTGACTTCCTAATGTACATCATGTTCCCTCCCTGTCACAATATCCCTTTCATCACTTTTCTCCACTCTGTCGGTTCTTATTTCACGTTCTCTCTCTTTCTCTCTCTCTCTCTCCCTCTCTGAAACAGACTTTTTTGCATAAATCTACAAACCAATATCCCATTCTCTGGCTTTTTATTCTCTTATTTTTATTATTCTCTTCATCCCTCAAGTTTACTCGTCTGCCTGTGTAAAGAACACCCCAGCACACCAGCCTCTCCCTCCTTCTCTCCCTCTCTCCCTTCCACCCAGCTATCTCAGGGAGAGAGGCAGTGGAGGAACTCCAAACTTACTACGGAGACAATAAAACAGAGGAGAGCAACGCAGCGATGAACCGAGAGAACCAGAGAAAGAGAGAGAAAAAGATGAAAGCCTAGTGGATACACGCCAACTTACTTCGGAGTAACTACAACAGTTTTACTGAATCCCGAGGAAAGGAGGGTGGAAAATGAGTTAGAGAAAAGGGCTGGTTCAGAGGAAGGGAAGGAAGTATGCTACAGTGGGTTTGAAGCAGGGATTTCCTCCCTCTCTTTCTGTCTCCCTGTCTTTCTCTCAAACACAATTTTGTTCTATTTGTTCTCCTATCTAAATAGGTAAAAGTCGTTCAACTCAAAGCGAGAGCCATTCTCTACTACCTCAGACACTTTAGTCCCCCAGTCCCCACCTCTCCAGACTCCCACTCAATCAGAAAGTGTGTAAAAGGCCAGCGCACCAGAGACGCCACACCACCATCTGCATACCAAGTCAACTCAGAGGTGCTAAGGCAGTTTGTGTTACCTGTTAATAGTTGATCCCACCTCCACTTCCTGGTGTAGGGGGTGAGAAGGTTGAGTAGGTTCACGCAATGAGCTCCATGTCCAAACACAAACAAGACGCTGTCTTAAACACACACTTCCTCTCTTTCCCTCTCTCCTCCCTCGCTCTCTCTCTCTTTATCTGTGGAGAGATAGGACACAGAGGAACTTGTGTGTCTGCCACAGGAAGGGAACAGACAAAAAGAGTCCTCCTCCGGCAACTAATTAGCAGTCTCTTAGCAGTGTGTGTGTGTGTGTGTGTGTGTGTGTGTGTGTCTGTGTCTGTGTCTGTGTCTGTGTGTGTGTGTGTGTGTGTGTGTTTGTCAGGCCGGTAACCCAAATAGGAAATCTGTTGATACTACAGTCACGTCCCTGGAGCTACTATCCTGCAGGACATGTGACTCTGACCCAACTAACATCTCTCAGGTTGTGTTCTGTGTGTGTGCTTGCAGACTTGCAGGTTCCTTTCAAAAAGTTCATCTTATTTTTTCATTTCTTGACCAAAATAATACAACAATAAAGAGCAAAACAGAACAGCCACTTTTTTTCCATTCAATCTCTCTTCCTCCCTCTCTCATTCCACATATCCCACTCCTCCTGGTTTCTGTCCCCTGAGCACTGTGCAAACAGTCTCTCTCTCTCTCTCTCTCTCTCTTGCTCTCTAACCCACTCCTCTTTCCCTCGCTCCCCTATCCCTGTCTAACAGACAGTCCAATCAGTTCAAACTGCAGCAGATATGAAGGACGCTGTAATTCACTGGCATTTCCTCATATTTGATTAGAGGAGGGGGTCGGGGGTCAGGAACCATCGTAGAGGAACGGGGCATGAGGACAATAGGCCCTCTGAGACCATCCCACAACACAAGAGAGAATGAGAGCGAGAGGAGGGAGAGATAGGGGGGGGGGGGGGGGGGGGGTGAGCGCGAGAAAGAGAGAGCTAGCCTCTAAGAATGATATTTTACTCAGTGGACAGCTAATCCTAGAGAAATCAGTTACCTCAGCATTAGCTTACTGAGCTCATCCCGGAGAAATCCTCTCCTTTCAGGAAATTACTCCACCTCCCCAACATGGCCTCCTTGAGTAGAGCCAGTGCCAGAAACAGTTTCCCTGAGCACCATTACTAACCCCGTGGACTTGAGAAAACTGCTAGAGCAGGGCCCACAAGGTACACAGCCATGGGGAGTGCTCCATATCACTCAGGTGTATGGTCATTTTATTAGTTAGTAAGGGCTTATTCAGGTCTGAGTATGGATGAAGAATCAAGACTGTTGATCTATTGGGATTTTATTTGATTTCCATTACTTCAGTGCAAAAATTATGGTGATGACAATGGTGAATACGATAAGGATGAGTTATCATAATTACCATTTAATTATCCATTCCACCGTAGCTCTTCCCAGGATAGAACTGCCTGATTTGGACACAGTGATGACATCAGCATTCATTACTCCTGGAACATACTGTACACACCTTCTCTTCATTAACAAGGCGTAACTATAGCAACCAGTTGAGTCATCTGAGCGCGGAACATCTGCAGTCTCCGGAGTAGAACATCAAGGACAGCCTCTTCATCAGAACCTCAGGCAGGTGCTCCAACCAACTGATCAACTTTTCTAGTGAACGTTCGCCTTTCATTTGTGTCTTGAGAAAGGCCTTGCAGCCAAAATCTTGATATTACAGTTTGAGATGCACTGAAATCTTCAAGAGATACAGAAAATGAACCCGAGAAAATGTTTACCACTGATCAACGAGTACATTAGGTTCTACTCACACTAATCTGAAATCTGCTTGTGGATTGATTGACACAGAGTACATCAAATCATTGGTTCTCATGACTCTGAACCAGACAACACAAACAGATCTGGGACCAGGCTAGTGTCCTTTCTCGCATCTACTGATACTAGGGGAGCGATTATCTTGCATTGATAGATTACTTTATACAGAAAACCACCTGCCAACTCCCTTGTTTAGCTAGTGTAGGTCTCTAACTTGTTCTTCAGTCCTTGTTTAGCTAGAGACCTGCACTAACTTGTTCCTCAGTCCTTGTTTAACTAGTGCAGGTCTCTAACTTGTTCCTCAGTCCTTGTTTAACTAGTGCAGGTCTCTAACTTGTTCCTCAGTCCTTGTTTAACTAGTGCAGGTCTCTAACTTGTTCCTCAGTCCTTGTTTAACTAGTGCAGGTCTCTAACTTGTTCCTCAGTCCTTGTTTAACTAGTGCAGGTCTCTAACTTGTTCCTCAGTCCTTGTTTAACTAGTGCAGGTCTCTAACTTGTTCCTCAGTCCTTGTTGAGCTAGTGTAGGTCTCCAACTTGTTCCTCAGTCCTTGTTGAGCTAGTGTAGGTCTCCAACTTGTTCCTCAGTCCTTGTTTAACTAGTGCAGTTCTCTAACTTGTTCCTCAGTCCTTGTTTAGCTAGTGTAGGTCTCCAACTTGTTCCTCAGTCCTTGTTTAGCTAGTGTAGGTCTCCAACTTGCTCCTCAGTCCTTGTTTAACTAGTGTAGGTCTCCAACTTGTTCCTCAGTCCTTGTTTAACTAGTGTAGGTCTCCAACTTGTTCCTCAGTCCTTGTTGAGCTAGTGTAGGTCTCCAACTTGTTCCTCAGTCCTTGTTTAACTAGTGCAGGTCTCTAACTTGTTCCTCAGTCCTTGTTTAGCTAGTGTAGGTCTCCAACTTGTTCCTCAGTCCTTGATTAGCTAGTGTAGGTCTCCAACTTGTTCCTCAGTCCTTGTTTAACTAGTGTAGGTCTCCAACTTGTTCCTCAGTCCTTGTTTAGCTAGTGTAGGTCTCCAACTTGTTCCTCAGTCCTTGTTTAACAAGTGTAGGTCTCCAACTTGTTCCTCAGTCCTTGTTTAACTAGTGTAGGTCTCCAACTTGTTCCTCAGTCCTTGTTTAGCTAGTGTAGGTCTCCAACTTGTTCCTCAGTCCTTGTTTAACTAGTGTAGGTCTCCAACTTGTTCCTCAGTCCTTGTTTAGCTAGTGTAGGTCTCCAACTTGTTCCTCAGTCCTTGTTTAACTAGTGTAGGTCTCCAACTTGTTCCTCAGTCCTTGTTTAACTAGTGTAGGTCTCCAACTTGTTCCTCAGTCCTTGATTAGCTAGTGTAGGTCTCCAACTTGTTCCTCAGTCCTTGTTTAGCTAGTGTAGGTCTCCAACTTGTTCCTCAGTCCTTGTTTAACTAGTGTAGGTCTCCAACTTGTTCCTCAGTCCTTGTTTAGCTAGTGTAGGTCTCCAACTTGTTCCTCAGTCCTTGTTTAACTAGTGTAGGTCTCCAACTTGTTCCTCAGTCCTTGTTTAACTAGTGTAGGTCTCCAACTTGTTCCTCAGTCCTTGTTTAGCTAGTGTAGGTCTCCAAGTTGTTCCTCAGTCCTTGTTTAACTAGTGTAGGTCTCCAACTTGTTCCTCAGTCCTTGATTAGCTAGTGTAGGTCTCCAACTTGTTCCTCAGTCCTTGTTTAACTAGTGTAGGTCTCCAACTTGTTCCTCAGTCCTTGTTTAACTAGTGTAGGTCTCCAATGTGTTCCTCAGTCCTTGTTTAACTAGTGTAGGTCTCCAACTTGTTCCTCAGTCCTTGTTTAACTAGTGCAGGTCTCTAACTTGTTCCTCAGTCCTTGATTAGCTAGTGTAGGTCTCCAACTTGTTCCTCAGTCCTTGTTTAACTAGTGTAGGTCTCCAACTTGTTCCTCAGTCCTTGTTTAACTAGTGTAGGTCTCCAACTTGTTCCTCAGTCCTTGTTTAGCTAGTGTAGGTCTCCAACTTGTTCCTCAGTCCTTGTTTAACTAGTGTAGGTCTCCAACTTGTTCCTCAGTCCTTGTTTAGCTAGTGTAGGTCTCCAACTTGTTCCTCAGTCCTTGTTTAGCTAGTGTAGGTCTCCAACTTGTTCCTCAGTCCTTGTTTAACTAGTGTAGGTCTCTAACTTGTTCCTCAGTCCTTGTTTAGCTAGTGTAGGTCTTGGACTTATTCTTCAGCCCTCCGATGACACCAAGCACCAGTATCCAGCGGCCATTCCCATAATCATGTGATCAAATCAAATGTATTTATATAGCCCTTCTTCCATCAGCTGATATATCAAAGTGCTGTGCAGAAAACCAGCCTAAAACCCCAAACAGCAAGCAATGCAGGTGTAGAAGCACGGTGGCTAGGAAAAACTCCCTAGAAAGGTCAAAACCTAGGAAGAAACCTAGAGAGGAACCAGGCTATGAGGCAGATTATATACTGCAGAAATGCCCCTTTCCACTTGGATTCCACAGCAACTTCCTTATCACTTTGTGAGGAACAGAGCTGAATCATAAAATATGACGAGTTGTATATTAGCTGGTTATGAAGGCCTGGGGTGACTCAGTCAGTATGACTCTCTAGGAGGGACCATAAAGTATATATGACGCAGTGGGGACCCTTAGTATGTGTGGTAGGGGCCTCCCTCTCTCTGTGGAGACGAAGAGGATTTATGACCATTGTAGTGGCTGTATGGTCCAACTGTTAAATCATATCAGAGAGAGAGATGGAAATGGAGAGAGAGAGAGAGAAAGAGAGAGAGGCAGACAGGGATGCCTAGGGATGCGTTAGAGATGGGTTAGAGAAAAGAGAGTTCCCAAACATGCCACTTTCACTGCTGTACCCCAAAACCACAACATTTAAATATGTATAATTTAAAGGAGAGATGACATTAACCATAATAAACTACAACGCCCTTGAATATTGCCTTGAACCTAAGTGGACTTCTTGTGCAATGGCTTGGGACTTTGAATAAGTGCACTAAAGAAGACTGCATATGCATAATATGTTTATTTTCTCCTATCACAGCCATTTAACTTACCTATGTTGTATGTATGGGGGACAAAAGAAGGGGGATAGTCATTCAAAAAACACAGCAACCACTATTATTTCACACAGAGTGAGGCCATATCAGTTATCATGTGATTTGTTAAGCCAAATTTGACTTCTGAACTAATTTAGGCTTGCCTAAACAAAGGGGGAGAGTAATTATGCAACAACTATATTTTAGTTATTTAAGTTTAATTAATTTGTAAATAAAGATATATATATATATAATTTACTTTTCACTTTGTTATGGAGTATTTTGTGTAGATCAATGACAAAAAAATTACAATTAAATCTATTTCAATCCCACTTTGTAACGCAACAAAATGGAGGTGTAGACTTTCTATAGGCACTGTACAGTATCTAGAAGGATAACTTGGAAATGGTGAAGTGCGCTGCACATTTAAACTTAGTGGACTTATCTGGAGTCAATTGCATATTACTGATGAACATAAATTGCAAAGTAGAACCCACATAGGCAAATACTGTATTACGTTGTCTAATAGCATCATAGCCAACATTAGCAACGCCAGCCGAGACTGAACCTTAGCAGTAGACAGTGAGTTGTGAGAAAATGCTGACTTGACTAGAAGGATTAGCCAGTGGGAACCAATCGCATGCTAACTGTATTAGCTAATGTATGAATATTTAACATGGAAATGCCAGGGAAGATGAATAGTTTTGCACATAAACATTAGCGACGGTAACACAATCATAAACTAACTGTGTTGGTCGTATGGATTATGAGAGAGTAATGACACACACATGGGTAAGCATGCATACACACACAAACAAACGTGTGCTCATATGCACACACAAACACCTGCGTGGACACACACACACACACACACACACACACACACAATGCATCAACCATAAATACGAGCTGAAAAAGCATAATCACATATTTCTGATGAAAAGTCACCAGAGCGCTCAACAAAACAGTGTACTGTCTACACTCGGTTAGTTGTTTTTATGAAATAGATTACATTAAATCGTTTTTAATAATAGCTAAAGTTTGTATTTCTACTGGTTCCATGACGGGGTCAGCCTTTAGGCCGACCCCGTCAGTTTGTGTCCCGGATTCCTGTTAAGTAGCAGTTAGCCTGCTCCGTTTTCATGATGGCTAGCAGCTAACGGTAGCAGTGCTAGCCCACCAGTGGTTTTATCCACAGCTGGAAGATGATTTCCACAAGATGCAGATCAGGTGGAACTGGAAAATGGACAGGGATTTGTCTGCCCTAAATGTACCACCATCAAGCATCTTAGGGAAGAGATCCTCTGGCTGTTAGCTCGGCTGAGAGAAAAGGAAACTTGCTTTCTAAGTACACCGACCTTGCTGTAACACAGGCAAACCGAACCACAGTTTTAAATACATCCTACAGCAAAGCTGTATTTGTATTTATTAGGGATCCCATTAGCTGTTGAATAGGCAGTAGCTACTCTTCCTGGGGTCCAAACACAGTAAGGCACTTATAAAACAAAAGATAAAACAGTTCATCATATAACATTATTACACCACTACATATCTACAATACAACATGTATAACACCACAATACAACAATATTACAATGCACGTGTGTGTAGAGTGCATGTGCTAGCGCTTGTGTGTGTATGCGTGTACCTGTTCCTGTGTGTGTGTGTCTCTTCACAGTCCCCGCTGTTCCATTAGGTGTATTTTGATCTGTTTTTTAAATCTGATTCTACTGCTTGTATCAGTTACCTGATGTGGAATAGAGTTCCATGTAGTCATGGCTCTATGTAGTGCTGGGCGCCTCCCATAGTCTGTTCTGGACTTGGGGACTGTAAAGAGACCTTAGGGTATGCATGGGTGTCCGAGCTGTATGCTAGTAGTTTAAAAACAGACACCTCGATACACTCAGCTTGTCAACATCTCTTGCAAAAACAAGTAGTGATGAAGTCAATCTCTTACTTTGAGCCATGAGAGATTGACATGCATATCATTAATGTTAGCTCCCTGTGTACTTTTAAGGTCCAGCCGTGCTGCCCTGTTCTGAGCCAATTGTAATTTTCCTAAGTCCCTCTTTGTGGCACGTGACCACACGACTGAACAGTAGTTCAGGTCGACCAAACTAGGGCCTGTAGGACCTGCCTTGTTGATATTGTTGTTAAGGCAGAGCAGCACTTTATTACGGACAGACTTCTCCCCATCTTAGCCACTGTTGTGTCAATAAGTCTTGACCATGTCGCTGTGTCGGGCAGCGTTGATGCGTCCCAATCCAACGGACAGATGCTAAGCTCAACATGGCCCATGGGAGACTGGACAGTCTCAAGGCGTAGGAGATCGGGGAGGCATTCTGGCCACACATCTATCCGAGAAGATGGGATTCAGCTAGCAAACAGCTTTGCCCCGTTTGAGAAGGACCTACCAGCCCCGGGAGTCAGTATGGATCCTGGTGTATTCCAACAGCCCCCCACGGCCACCACAGTTCAGCAGGTCATTTCCCCATCGGATTCCGTCACGACCACCATCATTGTAGGCAGCTCGATGGTGAGAGATTTTGGCCTGCCTACGGTCTGTGCCCAAGCAAGGTCCACTGTTACCCAGGAGACTGTGTCCATGACAACAACTCTCTCCTGCACACAGTTCTGGCTAACTACTCCAATATTGACACAATCATCACTCAGGTAGGTTTTAACGACCTTCGTTTTGAGCAATCTGAGGAACTACAAACAATGTTTAAGACCCTCGCTAGCACAGGGAAGATAATAATCATCTCTGGCCCCCTCCCGTGCTACGGAAGGGGTTGGGAACATTCCAGCTGACTCTTTGCCCTGAATGAGTACCTGAAGAAACAGGAATATCTCCTTTTGTGACAAATTTTATTTGCTGTGGGAGCAACCAGCACTTTTTAAAAGAGACAGGATTCACCCTAAAAGCAGGGGTTCCAGGATTATTTCCAGCAACATCAAACTGTTTTAGAGACTGATAGACAGGGCCTGGTATTGCTCCAGTCCCAGCAACATCAAACTGTTATAGAGACTGACAGACAGGGTCTGGTATTGCTCCAGTCCCAGCAACATCAAACTGTTTTAGAGACTGATAGACAGGGCCTGGTATTGCTCCAGTCCCAGCAACATCAAACTGTTTTAGAGACTGACAGACAGGGCCTGGTATTGCTCCAGTCCTAGTAACATCAAACTGTTTTAGAGACTGACAGACAGGGCCTGGTATTGCTCCAGTCCTAGCAACATAAAACTGTTTTAGAGACTGACAGACAGGGCCTGGTATTGCTCCAGTCCCAACAACATCAAACTGTTTTAGAGACTGACAGACAGGGCCTGGTATTGCTCCAGTCCCAACAACATCAAACTGTTTTAGAGACTGACAGACAGGGCCTGGTAGTGCTCCAGCCCCAGAAAAATCAAACTGTTTTAGAGACTGACAAACAGGGTCTGGTAGTGCTCCAGTCCCAGCAACATCAAACTGTTTTAGAGACTGACAGACAGGCCTGGTAGTGCTCCAGTCCCAGCAACATCAAACTGTTTTAGAGACTGACAGACAGGGTCTGGTAGTGCTCCAGTCCCAGCAACATCAAACTGTTTTAGAGACTGACAGACAGGGCCTGGTAGTGCTCCAGTCCCAGCAACATCAAACTGTTTTAGAGACTGACAAGACAGGGCCTGGTGGTACTCCAGTCCCAGCAACATCGCAAACTGTTTTAGAGACTGACAGACAGGGTCTGGTATTGCTCCAGTCCCAGCAACATCAAACTGTTTTAGAGACTGACAGACAGGGCCTGGTAGTGCTCCAGCCCCAGCAACATCAAACTGTTTTAGAGACTGACAGACAGGGCCTGGTGGTACTCCAGTCCCAGCAACATCGCAAACTGTTTTAGAGACTGACAGACAGGGTCTGGTAGTGCTCCAGTCCCAGCAACATCAAACTGTTTTAGAGACTGACAGACAGGGCCTGGTAGTGCTCCAGTCCCAGCAACATCAAACTGTTTTAGAGACTGACAAGACAGGGCCTGGTGGTACTCCAGTCCCAGCAACATCGCAAACTGTTTTAGAGACTGACAGACAGGGTCTGGTATTGCTCCAGTCCCAGCAACATCAAACTGTTTTAGAGACTGACAGACAGGGCCTGGTAGTGCTCCAGCCCCAGCAACATCAAACTGTTTTAGAGACTGACAGACAGGGCCTGGTGGTACTCCAGTCCCAGCAACATCGCAAACTGTTTTAGAGACTGACAGACAGGGTCTGGTATTGCTCCAGTCCCAGCAACATCAAACTGTTTTAGAGACTGTGACAGACAGGGCCTGGTATTGCTCCAGTCCCAGCAACATCAAACTGTTTTAGAGACTGACAGACAGGGTCTCGTATTGCTCCAGTCCCAGCAACATCAAACTGTTTTAGAGACTGACAGACAGGGCCTGGTAGTTCTCGAGTCCCAGCAATATAAAACTGTTTTAGAGACTGACAGACAGGGCCTGGTAGTACTCCAGTCCCAGCAACATCAAACTGTTTTAGAGACTGACAGACAGGGCCTGGTATTGCTCCAGTCCCAACAACATCAAACTGTTTTAGAGACTGACAGACATGGTCTGGTATTGCTCCAGTCCCAGCAACATCAAACTGTTTTAGAGACTGACAGACAGGGCCTGGTAGTGCTCCAGTCCCAGCAACATCAAACTGTTTTAGAGACTGACAGACAGGGCCTGGTGGTACTCCAGTCCCAGCAACATCGCAAACTGTTTTAGAGACTGACAGACAGGGCCTGGTAGTACTCCAGTCCCAGCAACATCAAACTGTTTTAGAGACTGACAGACAGGGCCTGGTAGTACTCCAGTCCCAGCAACATCAAACTGTTTTAGAGACTGACAGACAGGGCCTGGTATTGCTCCAGTCCCAGCAACATCGCAAACTGTTTTAGAGACTGACAGACAGGGTCTGGTATTGCTCCAGTCCCAGCAACATCAAACTGTTTTAGAGACTGACAGACAGGGCCTGGTATTGCTCCAGTCCCAGCAACATCAAACTGTTTTAGAGACTGACAGACAGGGCCTGGTAGTGCTCCAGTCCCAGCAACATCAAACTGTTTTAGAGACTGACAGACAGGGCCTGGTATTGCTCCAGTCCTAGCAACATAAACTGTGTTAGAGACCGACAGACAGGGCCTGGTATTGCTCCAGTCCCAGCAACATCAAACTGTTTTAGAGACTGACAGACAGGGCCTGGTAGTGCTCCAGTCCCAGCAACATCAAACTGTTTTAGAGACTGACAGACAGGGCCTGGTGGTACTCCAGTCCCAGCAACTTCGCAAACTGTTTTAGAGACTGACAGACAGGGTCTGGTATTGCTCCAGTCCCAGCAACATCAAACTGTTTTAGAGACTGACAGACAGGGCCTGGTATTGCTCCAGTCCCAGCAACATCAAACTGTTTTAGAGACTGACATACAGGTTCTGGTATTGCTCCAGTCCCAGCAACATCAAACTGTTTTAGAGACTGACAGACAGGGCCTGGTATTGCTCCAGTCCTAGCAACATAAAACTGTGTTAGAGACCGACAGACAGGGCCTGGTATTGCTCCAGTCCCAGCAACATCAAACTGTTTTAGAGACTGACAGACAGGGCCTGGTAGTGCTCCAGTCCCAGCAACATCAAACTGTTTTAGAGACTGACAGACAGGGCCTGGTAGTGCTCTAGTCCCAGCAACATCAAACTGTTTTAGAGACTGACAGACAGGGCCTGGTATTGCTCCAGTCCCAGCAACATCGCAAACTGTTTTAGAGACTGACAGACAGGGTCTGGTATTGCTCCAGTCCCAGCAACATCAAACTGTTTTAGAGACTGCGACAGACAGGGCCTGGTATTGCTCCAGTCCCAGCAACATCAAACTGTTTTAGAGACTGACAGACAGGGTCTCGTATTGCTCCAGTCCCAGCAATATCAAACTGTTTTAGAGACTGACAGACAAGGTCTGGTATTGTTCCAGTCCCAGCAAAATCAAACTGTTTTAGAGACTGACAGACAGGGCCTGGTATTGCTCCAGTCCCAGCAACATCAAACTGTTTTAGAGACTGACAGACAGGGCCTGGTATTGCTCCAGTCCCAGCAACATCAAACTGTTTTAGAGAGTGACAGACAGGCCTGGTAGTGCTCCAATCCCAGCAACATCAAACTGTTTTAGAGACTGACAAACAGGGTCTGGTAGTGCTCCAGTCCCAGCAACATCAAACTGTTTTAGAGACTGACAGACAGGCCTGGTAGTGCTCCAGTCCCAGCAACATCAAACTGTTTTAGAGACTGACAGACAGGGTCTGGTAGTGCTCCAGTCCCAGCAACATCAAACTGTTTTAGAGACTGACAGACAGGGCCTGGTAGTGCTCCAGTCCCAGCAACATCAAACTGTTTTAGAGACTGACAAGACAGGGCCTGGTGGTACTCCAGTCCCAGCAACATCGCAAACTGTTTTAGAGACTGACAGACAGGGTCTGGTATTGCTCCAGTCCCAGCAACATCAAACTGTTTTAGAGACTGACAGACAGGGCCTGGTAGTGCTCCAGCCCCAGCAACATCAAACTGTTTTAGAGACTGACAGACAGGGCCTGGTGGTACTCCAGTCCCAGCAACATCGCAAACTGTTTTAGAGACTGACAGACAGGGTCTGGTATTGCTCCAGTCCCAGCAACATCAAACTGTTTTAGAGACTGTGACAGACAGGGCCTGGTATTGCTCCAGTCCCAGCAACATCAAACTGTTTTAGAGACTGACAGACAGGGTCTCGTATTGCTCCAGTCCCAGCAACATCAAACTGTTTTAGAGACTGACAGACAGGGCCTGGTAGTTCTCGAGTCCCAGCAATATAAAACTGTTTTAGAGACTGACAGACAGGGCCTGGTAGTACTCCAGTCCCAGCAACATCAAACTGTTTTAGAGACTGACAGACAGGGCCTGGTATTGCTCCAGTCCCAACAACATCAAACTGTTTTAGAGACTGACAGACATGGTCTGGTATTGCTCCAGTCCCAGCAACATCAAACTGTTTTAGAGACTGACAGACAGGGCCTGGTAGTGCTCCAGTCCCAGCAACATCAAACTGTTTTAGAGACTGACAGACAGGGCCTGGTGGTACTCCAGTCCCAGCAACATCGCAAACTGTTTTAGAGACTGACAGACAGGGTCTGGTATTGCTCCAGTCCCAGCAACATCAAACTGTTTTAGAGACTGTGACAGACAGGGCCTGGTATTGCTCCAGTCCCAGCAACATCAAACTGTTTTAGAGACTGACAAACAGGGTCTCGTATTGCTCCAGTCCCAGCAACATCACACTGTTTTAGAGACTGACAGACAGGGTCTCGTATTGCTCCAGTCCCAGCAACATCAAACTGTTTTAGAGACTGACAGACAGGGCCTGGTAGTTCTCGAGTCCCAGCAATATAAAACTGTTTTAGAGACTGACAGACAGGGCCTGGTAGTACTCCAGTCCCAGCAACATAAAACTGTTTTAGAGACTGACAGACAGGGCCTGGTATTGCTCCAGTCCCAGCAACATCAAACTGTTTTAGAGACTGACAGACAGGGCCTGGTATTGCTCCAGTCCCAGCAACATCAAACTGTTTTAGAGACTGACAGACAGGGCCTGGTATTGTTCCAGTCCCAGCAAAATCAAACTGTTTTAGAGACTGACAGACAGGGCCTGGTATTGCTCCAGTCCCAGCAACATCAAACTGTTTTAGAGACTGACAGACAGGGCCTGGTATTGCTCCAGTCCCAGCAACATCAAACTGTTTTAGAGAGTGACAGACAGGCCTGGTAGTGCTCCAATCCCAGCAACATCAAACTGTTTTAGAGACTGACAGACAGGGCCTGGTAGTACTCCAGTCCCAGCAACATCAAACTGTTTTAGAGACTGACAGACAGGGCCTGGTAGTACTCCAGTCCCAGCAACATCAAACTGTTTTAGAGACTGACAGACAGGGCCTGGTATTGCTCCAGTCCCAGCAACATCGCAAACTGTTTTAGAGACTGACAGACAGGGTCTGGTATTGCTCCAGTCCCAGCAACATCAAACTGTTTTAGAGACTGACAGACAGGGCCTGGTATTGCTCCAGTCCCAGCAACATCAAACTGTTTTAGAGACTGACAGACAGGGCCTGGTAGTGCTCCAGTCCCAGCAACATCAAACTGTTTTAGAGACTGACAGACAGGGCCTGGTATTGCTCCAGTCCTAGCAACATAAAACTGTGTTAGAGACCGACAGACAGGGCCTGGTATTGCTCCAGTCCCAGCAACATCAAACTGTTTTAGAGACTGACAGACAGGGCCTGGTAGTGCTCCAGTCCCAGCAACATCAAACTGTTTTAGAGACTGACAGACAGGGCCTGGTGGTACTCCAGTCCCAGCAACTTCGCAAACTGTTTTAGAGACTGACAGACAGGGTCTGGTATTGCTCCAGTCCCAGCAACATCAAACTGTTTTAGAGACTGACAGACAGGGCCTGGTATTGCTCCAGTCCCAGCAACATCAAACTGTTTTAGAGACTGACAGACAGGGCCTGGTATTGCTCCAGTCCCAGCAACATCAAACTGTTTTAGAGACTGACAGACAGGGCCTGGTATTGTTCCAGTCCCAGCAAAATCAAACTGTTTTAGAGACTGACAGACAGGGCCTGGTATTGCTCCAGTCCCAGCAACATCAAACTGTTTTAGAGACTGACAGACAGGGCCTGGTATTGCTCCAGTCCCAGCAACATCAAACTGTTTTAGAGAGTGACAGACAGGCCTGGTAGTGCTCCAATCCCAGCAACATCAAACTGTTTTAGAGACTGACAGACAGGGCCTGGTAGTACTTCAGTCCCAGCAACATCAAACTGTTTTAGAGACTGACAGACAGGGCCTGGTAGTACTCCAGTCCCAGCAACATCAAACTGTTTTAGAGACTGACAGACAGGGCCTGGTATTGCTCCAGTCCCAGCAACATCGCAAACTGTTTTAGAGACTGACAGACAGGGTCTGGTATTGCTCCAGTCCCAGCAACATCAAACTGTTTTAGAGACTGACAGACAGGGCCTGGTATTGCTCCAGTCCCAGCAACATCAAACTGTTTTAGAGACTGACAGACAGGGCCTGGTAGTGCTCCAGTCCCAGCAACATCAAACTGTTTTAGAGACTGCGACAGACAGGGCCTGGTATTGCTCCAGTCCTAGCAACATAAAACTGTGTTAGAGACCGACAGACAGGGCCTGGTATTGCTCCAGTCCCAGCAACATCAAACTGTTTTAGAGACTGACAGACAGGGCCTGGTAGTGCTCCAGTCCCAGCAACATCAAACTGTTTTAGAGACTGACAGACAGGGCCTGGTGGTACTCCAGTCCCAGCAACTTCGCAAACTGTTTTAGAGACTGACAGACAGGGTCTGGTATTGCTCCAGTCCCAGCAACATCAAACTGTTTTAGAGACTGTGACAGACAGGGCCTGGTATTGCTCCTGTCCCAGCAACATCAAACTGTTTTCGAGACTGACAGACAGGGCCTGGTATTGCTCCAGACCCAGCAACATCAAACTGTTTTAGAGACTGTGACAGACAGGGCCTGGTAGTGCTCCAGTCCCAGCAACATCAAACTGTTTTCGAGACTGTGACAGACAGGGCCTGGTATTGCTCCAGTCCCAGCAACATCAAACTGTTTTAGAGACTGACAGACAGGGCCTGGTAGTGCTCTAGTCCCAGCAACATCAAACTGTTTTAGAGACTGACAGACAGGGCCTGGTATTGCTCCAGTCCCAGCAACATCGCAAACTGTTTTAGAGACTGACAGACAGGGTCTGGTATTGCTCCAGTCCCAGCAACATCAAACTGTTTTAGAGACTGCGACAGACAGGGCCTGGTATTGCTCCAGTCCCAGCAACATCAAACTGTTTGAGACTGACAGACAGGGTCTCGTATTGCTCCAGTCCCAGCAATATCAAACTGTTTTAGAGACTGACAGACAGGGTCTCGTATTGCTCCAGTCCCAGCAACATCAAACTGTTTTAGAGACTGACAGACAGGGTCTCGTATTGCTCCAGTCCCAGCAATATCAAACTGTTTTAGAGACTGACAGACAGGATCTGGTAGTACTCCAGTCCCAACAACATCAAACTGTTTTAGAGACTGACAGACAGGGCCTGGTATTGCGCCAGTCCCAGCAACATCAAACTGTTTTCGAGACTGTGACAGACAGGGCCTGGTATTGCTCCTGTCCCAGCAACATCAAACTGTTTTCGAGACTGACAGACAGGGCCTGGTATTGCTCCAGACCCAGCAACATCAAACTGTTTTAGAGACTGTGACAGACAGGGCCTGGTAGTGCTCCAGTCCCAGCAACATCAAACTGTTTTCGAGACTGTGACAGACAGGGCCTGGTATTGCTCCAGTCCCAGCAACATCAAACTGTTTTCGAGACTGACAGACAGGGCCTGGTATTGCTCCAGTCCCAACAACATCAAACTGTTTTAGAGACTGACAGACAGGGTCTTGTATTGCTCCAGTCCCAGCAACAACAAACTGTTTTAGAGACTGTGACAGACATTGCTCCAGTCCCAGCAACATCAAACTGTTTTAGAGACTGACAGACAGGGCAGTCCTGGTCATCTCTCCCTGTCAGTCCTCCCTGTCAGAATAAGCAACAGAGGACTTGGAAACCATATCAACTCCTACAGAAATGGCTGGTCATTTGTTTTTATTTAACCAGGCAAGTCAGTTCATGCTAATGAATTACTTAAAAATCATACAATGTGATTTTCTGGATTTTTGTTTTAGATTCCGTCTCTCACAGTTGAAGTGTACCTATGATAAAAAATTACAGACCTCTACATGCTTTGTAAGTAGGAAAACCTGCAAAATCGGCAGTGTATCAAATACTTGTTCCCCCCACTGTATATTTTTTATTTTCATCGTTTTTCCTGTGAAGCACATTGTGTTGCATTCCATGTCTGAAAGCTTGATTTGATTTGATATTTAATGCATTCTCCATAAATATTAGCCATGAGAAATGAATGTAATTACACACAAACACACTTATCTCCACTTATCTTACATGTTTTACATTTGAGTCATTCAGCAGACGCTCTTATCCAGAGAGACTTACAGTAGTGAGTGCACACCATGGGAATCGAACCCACAACCCTGGCATTGAAGGCGCCATGCTCTACCAACTGAGCCACCGAGACCTCCTGAACAGCCTTCCTTCAACTGCATTTACATTACTTTTACATTGTAACGTTAGTCACTTAGCAGATACTCTTATCCAGAGCGACTTACAGGAGCAATTAGGGTTAAGTGCCTTGCTCAAGGGCACATCGGCAGATGTTTCACCTAGTTGGGGTTTCGAACCAGCACATTGGAACACTCCAACCAGTGTGTTCTATGGAGCAAACCATCACACAAGACATCCAGGGGGTGTTTCTCAATGATCAATTGAAATAACAATAGTCACATATTAAAAATATTCAAGTATATTGAAGTCTGTATAAGAACAAAGTGGAAAGTTATATTTCATCAAAACAATTTGATCTTGGTTATGACTGATAGGAAACGCAAACATCTGACCCCACCTCTTCCTCATCCTCTGTTCCAAGACTCTCTCTCTTATCAGACCTCCAGATCCTCTGTTCTGTGCTTTTCCCCTCCAGGACACAGTTATCTGCAACCCTGAGGGCAACACACAAACACACACACACACTCCCAGCGGTTCTAAGAATCCCAAGGGTAGCGCCTGACAATGTCGGCAGAATGTTCTAGCGAGATGACGAGAGGATGGCTGGGCGTGACAAGGTCACTACAGCTTACTATGAATGCAGCATTGGACACACACCCTCCCAGCTCCATTCATTTACCCTGGATTCTCCCAACCTGCACTGTTTTTTGTTGTTGTTGAAATTAACCTTTATTTAACTAGGAAAGTCAGTTAAGAATAAATTCTTAATTACAATGACGGCCTGCACCGGTCCAACCCGGACAACGCCGGACCAATTGTGCGCCGCCCTATGGGACTCCCAATCACGGCCGGTTGTGATACAGCCTGGATTTGAACCAGGGTGTCTGTAGTGATGCCTCTAGCACTGTGATGCAGTGCCTTAGACCGCTGCACCACTCGGGAGCACTAGGCCCAATTTGCGTGCGTACAGCCGTGCAGCGTGCAGCCGTGCATTCCTGTGCGTATGTGTGTGGGTGTGTGTTTCCGTATGCGTGTGTGTCTGATATAGCGCAGTGCTCTGACGCACCTGATCCGGTACAGATTTGTCAATGGTTGTAGTGGGCGGATATCCCACGCCTGCTACTTTATGAATGTCTGTGTTGCCTAGCAACCGTGTGAACCCTTTGCCTTCCCTCTCTTCCACTCCCTCTCTCCCTCCCCCCATCTCTCTCTCCATCGTTCTCTCTGCAGGGGCTCCACAGTGAAAAAGTTCATACTTTTTTCCCCTCTAAGAAGTCGTACTTTCAGCTGAAGGAACCCTGCACCGCTTTACCAAACACACCCACACACACCTAAAGTGGTCCTTGGTTGTCATGGCATCAGTCTGCGTTCACATGGAGAGGACAGAGGATCCACGTCTGTGTGCCGAGAGAGAGAGAGAGAGAGAGAGAGAGAGAGAGAGAGATGGAACCCCCTCCGCTCAAACACACATATGCAAGACATGCCACAGAGAATGATACGTTTTTCCACCTGCTCAATGCCCATATATAGGAACTGTGGCAATGAAAGACGTTTGATGATGTCTTGGGGTTGCTTCTGTGGTTACAACTAAATGCTCTCTCTCTTTCTCTCCCTCTCTGACTCCCTCACTCGCTCTATTTATCACACGCACACGCACAGCAGCCTTTTACAGTCACCCTCTGCAGCACACATCAGAGTACAGTCCGTCTCTCTGACTGACAGCTTGAGTGACAGCTGAGACCTCGCTACCACGGCGATCGATACAGCGCTTAACACACTTCTGTCAGACAGTGAGAGAGAAATGTGGAGAAAGAGATGGGGGCTGATGTAGGGAAGGAGAGAGAGAGATGGGGGGTGATGTAGGGAAGGAGAGAGAGAGATGGGGGCTGATGTAGGGAAGGAGAGAGAGAGATGGGGGCTGATGTAGGGAAGGAGAGAGAGAGATGTGGGGTGATGTAGGGAAGGAGAGAGAGAGATGGGGGGGTGATGTAGGGAAGGAGAGAGAGAGATGGGGGGGTGATGTAGGGAAGGAGAGAGAGAGATGGGGGGCTGATGTAGGGAAGGAGAGAGAGAGATGGGGGGCTGATGTAGGGAAGGAGAGAGAGAGATGGGGGGCTGATGTAGGGAAGGAGAGAGAGAGATGGGGGGCTGATGTAGGGAAGGAGAGAGAGAGATGGGGGGCTGATGTAGGGAAGGAGAGAGAGAGATGGGGGGCTGATGTAGGGAAGGAGAGAGAGAGATGGGGGGCTGATGTAGGGAAGGAGAGAGAGAGATGGGGGGCTGATATAGGGAAGGAGAGAGAGAGATGGGGGCTGATGTAGGGAAGGAGAGAGAGAGATGTGGGGGTGATGTAGGGAAGGAGAGAGAGAGAGATGGGGGGGTGAGGCCAAAGGGAAAGAAAGTTGTGGAGAAAAAGCGAAGAAGTGAAACCGAGTGGAAAGCGAGAGAGAGACATTTCACCACTTAAAAAGAGGAAGAGAACAGGGCCCAGTGGGACTGCCATCACTCTGACAATCTGACCAACCGGACAGATGAGAGCAGGAAGGAGAGAAGAGCAGATGGAGAGAAGGAGGAGAGAAAAAGGGAGGGAGACTGAGGAGGTTTGGAGTAAGTCTGCTTTGGTGGTGGACATTGGCGCAGAAAAAGCGTTCTTACTTACAATTTAACCTCTAAAATTAAACAATACAGATGGATATTTTGTGAAGATTGTGTTGAGTAGTTGATTGGTTGAACAAACACTTTGAAAGTTCCAGGACTAGTTGAAGCATCCTGTTATAAGTAATATTATTTCCTTGTTGAGAGGCCATCATGACAAACCAATCAGGAGGGAGCTGATTGCCTTGGGAACAGGGAGAGCAGGTGTGGGGAGAATTTTGGGATAGTTGAAAACAAAATGAGGCTAGTTGAGAACAAAATGATCACACACACAAAATCCCAAAAGTGGACCCTGCTAATCGGTCAGGGACTCCATCCCAGGCCCATCATCCCCCACCACACAGAGAACCAGGTGTTGATAGATAGTTAACTCTAGCCAGGCTGTGGGCCAGACACAGGAGGGGAGAGGGAGGGGGAAAAGGGGGGGGGGGGCAGGAGGGGGAAAAGGGGGGGGGGGCAGGGGGGCAGGAGGGGGAGAGGGAGGGTGCAGGAGGGGGAGAGGGAGGGGAAAAAGAGGAGGGGGAGAGGGAAAAGGGGGGAAGGAGGGGAGAGGGAGGGGGCAGGAGGGGGAGAGGGAGGGGAAAAGGGGGAGACAGGAGGGGAGAGAGGGAGGGGAAAAAGGGAGAGACAGGAGGGGAGAGAGGGAGGGGGAAAGGGGGGGGCAGGAGGGGGAGAGGGGAAAGGGGGGGGGGGCAGGAGGGGGAGAGGGAGGGGGCAGGAGGGGGAGAGGGAGGGGAAAAAGAGGAGGGGGAGAGGGAAAAGGGGGGAAGAAGGGGAGAGGGAGGGGCAGGAGGGGGAGAGGGAGGGGAAAAGGGGGAGACAGGAGGGGAGAGAGGGAGGGGAAAAAGGGAGAGACAGGAGGGGAGAGAGGGAGGGGGAAAGGGGGGGGCAGGAGGGGGAGAGGGGAAAGGGGGGGGGCAGGAGGGGGAGAGGGAAAAGGGGGAGACAGGAGGGGAGAGGGAAAAGGGTGGGCAGGAGAGGGAGGGGAAAAGGGGGAGACAGGAGGGGAGAGGGAAAAGGGGGAGACAGGGGGGGAAAGAGCTGGGAGAATGGATACTGATGCTATTCCCTGTTGTGAGACAACAAGAGAAAGAGAAAAATTAAAGGGAGAGAGAAAGAGAGAGAGAGAGAGAAACTAAATGAAGAGAAAAAAATATATTCAGAAAGATAGTAAGAAGGATACAGTTGAAATCGGAAGTTTACATACACTTAGGTTGGAGTCATTAAAACTCGTTTTTCAACCGCTCCACACATTTCTTGTTAATATAGTTTTGGCAAGTTGGTTAGGACATCTACTTTGTGCATGACACGAGATATTTTCCCAACAATTGTTTACAGAGATTATTTCACTTATAATTCACCGTATCACAATTCCAGTGGATCAGAAGTTTACATACACTAAATTGACTGTGCCTTTAAACAGCTTGGAAAATTCCAGTAAATTATGTCATGGCTTTTGAAGCTTCTGATAGGCTAATTGACATAATTTGAGTCAATTTTGAGGTGTACCTGTGGATATATTTCAAGGCTTACCTTCAAACTCAGTGTCTCTTTGCTTGACATCATAGGAAAATCAAAAGAAATCAGCCAAGACCTCAGAAAAAAAATTGTAGACCTCCACAAGTCTGGTTCATCCTTGGGAGCAATTTCCAAACGCCTGAAGGTACCACGTTCATCTGTACAAACGATAGTACGCAAGTATAAACAACATGGGACCACACAGCCGTCATACCGCTCAGGAAGGAGACGTGTTCTGTCTCCTAGAGATGAACGTACTTTGGTGCGAAAAGTGCAAATCAATCCCTGAACAGCAAAGGACCTTGTGAAGATGCTGGAGGAAACAGGTACAAAAGTATCTATATCCACAGTAAAACGAGTGCTATATCGACATAACATGAAAGGCCGCTCAGCAAGGAAGAAGCCACTGCTCCAAAACCACCATAAAAAACCAGACTACAGTTTGCAACTGCACATGGGGACAAAGATTGTACTTTTGGGGGAAATGTCCTCTGGTCTGATGAAACAAAAATACAACTGTTAGGCCATAATGACCATAGTTATGTTTGGAGGAAAAAGGGGGATGCTTGCAAGCCGAAGAACATCATCCCAACCGTGAAGCACGGGGGTGGCAGCATCATGTTGTGGGGGTGCTTTGCTGCAAGAGGGACTGGTGCACTTCACAAAATAGATGGCATCATGAGTATGGAAAATTATGTGGATTTATTGAAGCAAAATCTCAAGACATCAGTCAGGAAGTTAAAGCTTGGTCGCAAATGGGTCTTCCAAATGGACAATGACCCCAAGCATACTTCCAAAGTTGTGGCAAAATGGCTTAAGGACAACAAAGTCAAGGTATTGGAGTGGCCATCACAAAGCCCAAACCTCAATCCCATAGAAAATTTGTGGGCAGAACTGAAAAAGCATGTGTGAGCTAGGAGGACTACAAACCTGACTCAGTTACACCAGCTCTGTCAGGAGGAATGGGCCAACATTCACCCAACTTATTGTGTGAAGCTTGTGGAAGGCTACCCGAAATGTTTGACCAAAGTTAAACAATTTAAAGGCAATGCTACCAAATGCTAATTGAGTGTATGTAAACTTCTGACCCACTGGGAATGTGATGAAAGACATAAAAGCTGAAATAAATAATTCTCTCTACTATTATTCTGACATTTCACATTCTTAAAATAAAGTGGTGATCCTAACTGACCTAAGACAGGGAATTTTTACTAGGATTAAATGTCAGGAATTGTGAAAACCGAGTTTAAATGTATTTGGGTAAGGTGTATGTAAACTTCTGACTTCAACTGTATATAGTGAGAAAGATAGATAGTCAGAAAGAAAGTCAGAAAGATAGATAATCAGAAAGATAGATAGTCAGAAAGATAGATAGTCAGAAAGATAGATAGTCAGAAAGATAGATAGTCAGAAAGATAGAGTCAGAAAGAAAGTCAGAAAGATAGATAATCAGAAAGATAGATAGTCAGAAAGATAGATAGTCAGAAAGATAGATAGTCAGAAAGACAGATAGTCAGAAAGACAGTCAAAGAGAGACAGTCAAAGAGAGACAGTCAGAAAGATAGATTGTGAAAAAGAGCAAGTGGTCGAGAGAGATACTATGCGGTTCTCACGGCAACACAACGACAAATACACACCAAGCGCAAAACGCAAGACGACATCAACTGAGCTCTATTAGTCATGGAAATACATAAACATATTGCTACATGGCCCATCAGAGCTGCATTCTGCTGGGTGATGTATATTAACTGAGGGTTTCAGAGACAACAAGCCATGCAAACTGGGAAACAGGCCATTAGAGTGACTTATGATTGAGACAGGGCAATTATAGCATAGTATACTGGCACTCCATAACAATGATTATCAGTTGTATTAATGACAGGAGGAAGAGGCTATGTAGGAATACAAGTGAAAGGGGGAGGTGTGTGTGTGTGCGTACCTGTGACAGGCTGGAGAAGCCCAGGTTGTGACAACCGTTGCAAGGTGTGAGGGCCTCCCAGAACCCAGCGGGGCCACAGCTCTTCTCCCCCTCCTCTTCCTCCTGGGCCGGGGGAAGTGGGGGAGTGGGCCGCTGCAGAGAGATACAATACACACTGTTCATTTAAAACACACACACACACACACACACACACACACACACACACACACACACACACACACACACACACACACCTACTCCAGGTCACTACAGAGAAACACAATACCATACTAAAGATGTAAACATTGTGTTGGTCTGATGTGTATGAGGAAGTGAATCCAGATGCAGAACTGGAAGTCTTTTGAAAATGATTCATGCAAATTGTTGACAAGCATGCACCTGTTAAGAAACTAAATGTGGGAACTGTTAGAGCCTCCTGGATTGATGACGAACTGAAACATTTTATGTTTCAAAGAAATTATGCAAAAGAGGTGGCAAACAAGTCAGGCTGCTCTGCTGATTGGTCGACACAATGACAATTGAGAAATGTTGAGACTAAACTAAACTAAAAGAAGAAAGTATTACCAAACAAAGATAAATTACCAAAAACCCAATTCATCTCCATCATTCACTGAAGTTGATGGGCCATTCATAACAAAACCTTTCGGTATTGCCAATCATTTCAATGACTATTTTCACTAGTAGTGGAAAAACTCAGAAGTGAAATGACAACATTGAACAGTGAACCATCATATTTTGGTATAAAATATTTAATAATGAAAGAGAAGGATTGCTGTTTTCAATTCGGTCAAGTTAGTGTGGGAGAGGTGGAAAAACAGTTTTTATCCATCAATAATGATAAGCCTCCAGGTATAGACAACCTTGATGGTAAACTATTGAATGGCAGCAGACTGTATCACCACCCCTATTTAACTAAAGCCTAAAGGAGTGTGTGTCCACAGGTGTGGAAGGAAGCTAAAGTAATTCCACTGCATAAAATAGTAAAGCACCCTTTGCTGGCGCTAACAGCCACCCAGTCAGTTAACAGCCTGTTCTTAGTAAACTGATGGAGATAATTGTGTTTGAACAAATACAAAGCTATTTTTCAGAGAACAAGTTAACTACTGATTCAGCATGGATATAGAGAAGGAAACTCAACTTGTACTGCACTGACTCAGATGACGGATGATTGGTTAAAATAAATGTATAATAAGATGATAGTTGGAGCTGTATTGTTAGATTTCAGTGCACTCTTTGATGTTATTGATCATACATTATTATTGAAAAAACACACTTGGTATGGCTTTAAATCACCTGCCAACACATGGTTGGAGAGTTATTTATCCAATAGAACCTAGAGTGTTCTTCAATGGAATCGTCTTTAACATCAGATATCTACAATGAGGTATCCCTCAGGGCAGTTGCCTTGGGCCGTTACTCTTCTCTATTTTAACAAATTATTTGCCATTGGTCTTACACAAAACTAGAATGCCTACGTATGTGGATGATTTCACACTCTACAGCACTCAAAGCCAGTGAGCTCACTGAAATTCTAAATAAGGAAACAGTCAGTAGCAAAATTGCAGCTGGCTCATAAACAAAGCAGAACATTTAACTGCACATACAGAACTAACATCATCAACATGCATGCCAGTCTTCACTGGTTGAGGGTTGACAAGAGATTAACTGCTTCTCCTAGTTTTAATGAGAAATATTACTGTGACGAAAATCCAGTCTGTCTGCATAATCAAATAACATTCAGCTCAGACACCCATTCACACCCCACAAGACATACCACCAGGGGTCTCTTCACAGTCCCCAAGTCCAAAACAAATTCACGGCAACGCAGTTTTAAACAGAGCCATGATCGCATGGAACTCTCTTCCATCTCCCATTACTCAAACAGCAAAATGATCTTAAAAAATACTGATTAAAAATACAACTCATGGAACGGCGGGGACAAACACACACACACACACACACACACACACACACACACACACACAAACATTATTTTTGTTGCATTGTTTGTATATAATTGTATTTAAAATGTGTGTGAGTTTCCTTGTCTATAAGTGTTTTGTTACTTTGTAATGTTTAGTGTTTTTTGTGGACCCCTGGAAGAGCAGCAACTGCTTCTACAAAAGCTACTGGGGATCCTAACAAACAAATAATACACACACGTGCACACTAACACACACAATATTCTCTTTTTACAGGGTCTGTGTTGCCAAGAGGATATATGTTTAGATGGGTCTTGTGAAAGGGGTATTGTCTCCTGATAATACCAGTGACCCAAATGATGCAGAGGGGAAGCCCAAGGTCCCAGTGAGATTCAGAGGCAGAGAGGCAGGGGAAATAGAGAAAGAGCAAGACAGGAACAGAGAGAGAAAGAATGATAGAGAGGGGCAGATGGAGTCAGGAGGAGAGGGAGAGAGAAATTGCTGTAGAAAATAAATGGAAGAACCAGAATGTCACCAGTCTTATGAGATTGCAAAAACACTAAACAAAATGCAATATAGACATACTCTACAAAATACACAATAATCATCTCTCTCTTACACACGCACACGCACAAGGTCTATTAGATGGACTTAACACTGATACCATTATTATTTTTCCGTTTCCCAAATTGGACCCTATTCCCTACATACTAGGGCACTACTTTGATCTAGAAAGGGTGCCATAAAGGCTGCCAGAAAGGGTTCCATTTGGGACACAGGCTTCAACATGGACCCAGGCAGCCAGGTCCTTCCAGGTCTGATCAGTTGAATGATGATACACTCCTTTGGTGGAATAATATTAGCATGTATCTAATGAATATGTCTTGTTCTCTGTTGAACGGTAGAGGTGATTTGTCAGAGCTAGGCCCGTTGGAAGCCTGGGGGTAGAGTAGTGGGACTCCCTGACTTTCTCACACCACAAAGTACTATGTTTAGTGGGGAAAAAGCTGGTTTGTTGTGTGCTACTATTAAGGTAGTGTGGGCTTGACTGTGTTGTCAATTGTCAATGGTCATCTTACAATCACACGTGGCAATCACGGAATTGTCATGGAAGAGACATTCAAGTTGTAGAGACAACAGGACAGACGTCCCTTACAGTACATAAACAATAGGCCACCAAGGCCGTGTCGGTACGGGCCACCAAGGCCGTGTCGGTACGGGCCACCAAGGCCGTGTCGGTACGGGCCACCAAGGCCGTGTCGGTACGGGCCACCAAGGCCGTGTCGGTACGGGCCACCAAGGCCGTGTCGGTACGGGCCTCCAAGGCCGTGTCGGTACGGGCCTCCAAGGCCGTGTCGGTACGGGCCTCCAAGGCCGTGGCGGTACGGGCCTCCAAGGCCGTGGCGGTACGGGCCACCAAGGCCGTGGCGGTACGGGCCACCAACGGGCACCAAGGCCGTGTCGGTACGGGCCACCAAGGCCATGGCGGTACGGGCCACCAACGGGCCACCAAGGCCATGGCGGTACGGGCCACCAATGATGTCACATCATTATTAAACAAACATGATGAACACCTATTTGTGACCTGGCTGTTGACTTGTTCTATTCAGTAACCAGCATGTTGATTCGTTGCCAAGAGGCTTCGCTACTAGCCAGCGAGGCCCTTCCGTAGTGTACAGCAGACGTAGTGAGGAGGGCAGTGGGCTACACACATAGACATCCAACACTATGTCTATGGTTATACCTCAGCTCTGGAACCAGGAAGTTGATGAGTGTGTCCTACAGCAGATATGGGAGATGACCATGTTTTTATTCATCAGTCTGTCTGATGGACAGACACTGCACCACTCTCTGACATTTACAGTGTGTCATGCTAATGGTCGTGCATGCATACAAATTAGCCCATAGGCCTGGATGGGCGCAGGGGACTTATTCACACATCCAGATCCATAGAGAGCCATACAAATAAGTATGAGACACACATACAGACACTGACCATGAAGACACAAAATCTAATCCATACTGTACGTAACCCTCTCCATTACATGTGCTCTGTGTCTGTGTCTGTGTCTGTGTCTGTGTCTGTGTGTGTGTGTGTGTGTGTGTGTGTGTGTGTGTGTGCGCCTACATCATCGCCTCAGTGTGTGACTGATTGAGACGTGTTTGTGCTTCTATTAAACCAAGGCCAGCCCAGAGGCTGTTGCTCCATCAAGCCACCCACTCCCACCACACACACAGCGGCAGTGGTTTGATTCAGACCAGATCAATTCCTGTTAGTGTGCCGCGCCAAACGCCACAGGTATCAATCTCCCTGGAAACGAGAGAAACGAGATGAAAGCCCTTCTACCAATCAGCTCTCAGGGGTGAAGCTAGGCTGACCAAGGCCTTGTTCTAGTACTAAAACACGCACCCTTCCTTCCTACCTTACTGCCTTCCTTCAAGTGAATTCCAGCAAAATCACTGATTTGATGTAAAGCAAGGATTCCATTACATATCTTTCACCAATCCAGTCATGTCAGATCAGTGGTTACTTCACGGAAGGAAGGAGGATGCACTATACTGAACAGAAATATACAGTGCATTCTGAAAGTATTCCGACACCTTTCCTTTTTACACATTTTGTTATGTTACAGCCTTATTCTAAAATGGATTGAATGAATTTTTTTCCTCATCAATCTACACACAATACCCCATAATGACAAAGCGAAAACAGTTTTCATTTTATTTGTATTAGAAATTTAAAACAGGAATACCTTATTTACATAAGTATTCAGACCCTTTGCTATAAAACTTGAAATTGAGCTCAGGTGCAACCTGTTTCCATGGATCATCCTTGAGATGTTTCTACAACTTTGAGTCCATCTGTGGTCAATTCTATTGATTGGACAGGCACACACCTGTCTATATAAGGTCCCACAGTTGACAGTGCATGCAGCAAAAACCAAGCCATGAGGTGGAAGGAATTGTCATAAGAGCTTGTGTTGGGCACAGGTCTGGGGAAGGGTACCAAAAAATGTCTGCAGCATTGAAGGTCCCCAAGAACACAGTGGACTCAATCATTCTAAAATGGAAGAAGTATGGAACCACCAAGACTCTTCCTAGAGCTGGCTGCCCAGCCAAACTGAGCAATCGGGGGAGAACAGAGCTCCAGAGTTCCTCTGTGGAGATGGTGGAACCTTCCAGAAGGATAACCATTTCTGCAGCACTCCACCTATCAGGCCTTTATGGTTGAGTGGCCCAGACAGATCCCAGAAATGTTCCACGAAAAACGTATTTCTCAAACATTTTGTTCACAAATTTGTTTACATCCTTGTTAGTGAGAATGTATCCTTTGACAAGACAATCCACCACCTGACAGGTGTAGGATATCAAGAAGCTGATTAAACAGCATGATCATTACATCACTAAAAATGTGCAGTTTTATCACACAACATAATGCCACAGATGTCTCAAGTTTTGAGGGAGTGTGCAATTGGCATGCTGACTGCAGGAATGTGCACAAGAGCAGTTGCCAGAGAATTTAATATACATTTCTCTACCATAAGCTGCCTCCAATGTCATTTTAGAGAATTTGGCAGTACGTCCAATTGGCCTCACAACCGCAGACCATGTGTAATCACACCAACCCAGGACCTCCACATCTGGCTTCTTCACCTGCGGGATAATCTGAGACCAGCCACCCAGACAGCTGATGAATCTGTGGGTTTGCATAACCGAAGAATTTCTGCACAAACTATCAGAAACGGTCTCAGGGAAGCTCATCTGCGTGCTCATCATCCTCACCAGGGTCTTGACCTGACTGCAGTTCAGCGTTGTAACTGACTTCAGTGGGCAAAGGCTCACCTTCGATGGCCACTGGCATGCTGGAGAAGTGTCCTCTTCACAGATGAATACCGGTTTCAACTGTACCGGTCAGATGGCAGACAGCGCGTACGGCATTGTGTGGGTGAGCAGTTTGCTGATGTCAACGTTGTGAACAGAGTGCTCCATGGTGGCAGTGAGGTTATGGTATGGACAGGCATAAGCTGCGGACAACGAACACATGTGTATTTATTGATGGCAATTTGAATGCACAGAGATACTGTGACGAGATCCTGAGGCCCGGTGTCGTGCCATTCATCCGTCGCCTTCACCTCAAGTTTCAGCATGTCGCAAGGATCTGAACACAATTCCTGGAAGCTGAAAATGTCTCAGTTCCTTCATGGCCTGCTTACTCAGACATGTCACCCATTGAGCATGTATGAGATGCTCTGGATCGACGTGTACGACAGCGTGTTTGAGTCCCCGCCAATATCCAGCAACTTCGCACAGCCATTGATGAGGAGTGGGACAACATTCCACAGCCCACAATCATCATCCTGATCAACTCTATTCGCAGCGGGGTCACACCAGATGCTGACTGGTTTTCTGATCTCTGCCCCTACTTTTTGTTTAAGGTATCTGTGACTAATAGATGTTCCTGTTTTCCCAGTCATGTGAAATCAAAAGATTAGGCCCTAATTTATTTATTTCAATTGACTGATTTCCTTACATGAACGGTAACCCATGTTGCGTGAATGTTGCGTTTATGTTTTTGTTCAGTAAACATTTCTACCTTACAGCGTGTCTGAGGCTGCCCTCTCCTGGTGACTAAATGCTACTACAGTAATGGACCCCAGAGTGATGCAGTAGAACATGGTTTTCCAATCCAAGAATAACAATACGACGGTACGGTACCCCAGACCCAAAATTGCGAAAATGGTCCTCACCCTCCACATCCCCCTTGATTACCCCTGGTCTCATCCTTCCTCCCTGATCCAAAATGGTCCTCATCCTTCACATCCCCCTTGATTCCCCCTGGTCCCATCCTTCCTCCCTGATCCAAAATGGTCCTCACCCTCCACATCCCCCTTGATTACTCCTGGTCTCATCCTTCCTCCCTGATCCAAAATGGTCCTCACCCTCCACATCCCCCTTGATTCCCCCTGGTCCCATCCTTCCTCCCTGATCCAAAATGGTCCTCACCCTCCACATCCCCGTTGATTACTCCTGGTCCCATCCACCCTCCCTGATCCAAAATGGTCCTCACCCTCCACATCCCCCTTGATTCCCCCTTGTCCCATCCACCCTCCCTGATCCAAAATGGTCCTCACCCTCCACATCCCCCTTGATTCCCCCTGGTCCCATCCTTCCTCCCTGATCCAAAATGGTCCTCACCCTCCACATCCCCCTTGATTACTCCTGGTCCCATCCACCCTCCCTGATCCAAAATGGTCCTCACCCTCCACATCCCCCTTGATTACCCCTGGTCTCATCCTTCCTCCCTGATCCAAAATGGTCCTCACCCTCCACATCCCCCTTGATTACCCCTGGTCCCATCCACCCTCCCTGATCCAAAATGGTCCTCACCCTCCACATCCCCCTTGATTACCCCTGGTCTCATCCTTCCTCCCTGATCCAAAATGGTCCTCACCCTCCACATCCCCCTTGATTACCCCTGGTCTCATCCTTCCTCACTGATCCAAAATGGTCCTCACCCTCCACATCCCCCTTGATTCCCCCTGGTCCCATCCACCCTCCCTGATCCAAAATGGTGCTCACCTTTCTGACTCTGCTCAGGGTGCCATTACTGCGTCGCTCCTCGTCTGATAGGTGACCGCTGCCAAAGCTCTCCATGGAATGAGAGTGGGATGAGATGGTCTGGCAGAGCTCCTAAAACCAGTGACTTGGTTTTATCACCACAAGCATCAGCAATGATTCCAAAGACAACACAAGGATCTATAAGATAAAGATGAAGATAGTAACAACATAACACACCTCAAAGGAGTAGTCTCTGTCCCGACACATCTTCATCTCATTCAGCAGCTTGGAGAGCTCCCCTGTCACAGCATCATCTGGGGAGGAGGAGGAGGGGGAAAGGAGATTGGGGAGAGGGAGGAGTAGAGGGAGCGAAGGAGAGACGAAGGAGAGACAAGGAGAGAGAGAGAGAGAGAGAGAGAGAGAGAGAGAGAGAGAGAGAGAGAGAGAGAGAAGATGGGGGAGAGAGAGGGGAGATAGAGGAGATGGGAGAGAGGGGGAGATATGGGGAGATATGGGGAGAGAGGGGGAGATATGGGGAGATATGGGGAGAGAGGGGGAGATATGGGGAGAGGAGATTGTGGATAGTCAAAGGAAGGGGGCAAAAAAATACAAAATCTGTTTTCAACAATCCTAGTTAATTGTGACATGTAAGGCTGTTAAAGAATGGAGAGGTGAGAAAGAGAGCTGGAGTCAAAAGAGAAGAAGCTTCTTTCTCCATCACTCACTCTCTTTCAATCTACTTTTCTCTGTGGCCTCTTTCTCCATCACTCTCTCTCTTTCAATCTACTTTTCTACTTTCAGAATCAATATCTAGCTTCTGCCACTGTGGCACACACACATCTTGGAGTGACCTGCTCACCGATGGTATTTCCTTCAGTGAAAACAGCTAGAGACAGAGTACTACAGTACATAACGATGATGGATCAAACTGGGATTGTTTCTACTGAACAAATTAACTAAAAGAGAGCAGACCTGGCCAAATACACATGTTAACACCTTAATATGTTCCTTTCTGAAGTAGTTCCTCCGGTCTGGCCTTCACAGACCTGAAAGCACCACTCTCTCCCTCTCTCCTCCTTTCTCCACCACACCCTCTCTCCCTCCCTCTCTCCTCCTTTCTCCACAACACCCTCTCTCCCTCCCTCTCTCCTCCTTTCTCCACCACACCCTCTCTCCCTCCCTCTCTCCTCCTTTCTCCACAACACCCTCTCTCCCTCCCTCTCTCCTCCTTTCTCCACAACACCCTCTCTCCCTCCCTCTCTCCTCCTTTCTCCACAACACCCTCTCTCCCTCCCTCTCTCCTCCTTTCTCCACCACACCCTCTCTCCCTCCCACTCTCCTCCTTTCTCCACAACACCCTCTCTCCCTCCCTCTCTCCTCCTTTCTCCACAACACCCTCTCTCCATCCTCCACAACACCCTCTCTCCCTCCCTCTCTCTCTCCTCCTTTCTCCACAACACCCTCTCTCCCTCCCTCTCTCCTCCTCCACCACACCCCCTCTCTCTCCCTCCCTCTCTCTCTCTCCTCCTTTCTCCACAACACCCTCTCTCCCTCCCTCTCTCCTCCTTTCTCCACCATTCCCTCTCACCTTACAATAAAGTGTGTCGAGGTGTTTAAACACGGTGTGTGTTCAGGCGTGCACGAGCTGTGCCGAATGTGTATTTTCTGCTCCCTCCCTCCCTCCCTCCCTCCCTAAAGATAATTAAAGGGGAGTGCTGACTGGTGGTGATTGAGAAGAGAGAGAAAGAGAGAGAGAGAGCAGCGGGAATTGTATGAGAGATACCATTGCACTGCTCCAACTCAGCCACTAGGGGCAGTGTTGGATAAGGGAAAACACTATTGAAGTTGACTGAGGTAGTACAGGGTCATACCAATAGGCAGTGCTCACCATGTTTGAAAATATCCGTCTGGTTCTGTGTGTACAGTATAGCGTGTGTAGTAGATACAGTGCCTTCGGGAATGTATTCACACCCCTTGACTTTGTCCACATTTTGTTACGTTACAGCCTTATTATTTTTCCCCTCAACAATCTACACACAATACCCCAGAAATGTTTTGCTAATTTATTAAGAATAAAAAACTGAAATATCACATTTACATAAGTATTCAGACCCTTTACTCTGTACTCTGTTGAAGTACCTTTGTCAGCGATTATAGCCTTGAGTCTTCTTGGGTATGACGCTACAAGCTTGGCATACCTGGATTTGGGGAGTTTCTCCCATTCTTCTGTGCAGATCCTCTCAAGCTCTATCAGGTTGGATGGTGAGCGACACTACACAGCTATTTTCAGGTCTCTCCAGAGATGTTCGATCGGGTTCAAGTCCGGGCTCTGGCTAGGCCACTCAAGGACATTTAAGAGACTTGTCCAGAAGCCACTCCCGCGTTATCCTGTTGGAAGGTGAACCTTCACCCCAGTCTGAGGTCCTGAGCGCTCTGGGGCAGGTTTTCATCAAGGACTCTCTGTACTTTGCTCCATTCATCTTTGCCTCCATCCTGACTAGTCTCCCAGTCCTTGCTGCTGAAAAACATCCACACAGTATGATGCTGCCACCACCATGCTTCACCGTAGGGATGGTGCCAGGTTTCCTCCAGACGTGATGCTTGGCATTCAGGCCAAAGAGTTCAATCTTGGTTTCATAAGACCAGAGAATCTTGTTTCTCATGGTCTGAGAGTCATTTAAATGCCTTTTGGCAAACTCCAAGCGGGCCGTCATGTGCCTTTTACTAAGGAGTGGCTTCCGTCTAGCCATTGTACCATAAAGGCCTGATTGGTGGAGTGCTGCAGAGATGGTTGTCCTTCTGGAAGGTTCTCCCATCTCCACAGAGGAACTATGGAGCTCTGTCAGTGACCATCGGGTTCTTGGTCACCTCCCTGACCAAGGCCCTTCTCCCCCGATTGCTTAGTTAGGCCGGGCAGCCAGCACTAGGAAGAATCTTGGTGGTTCCAAACTTCTTCCATTTAAGAATGATGGAGGATAAGGTATTTCTGTTTTTTATATTTAATAAATTTGCCAAAATTTCTAATTTCTGTTTTCACTTTGTCATTATGGGGTATTGTGTGAGGATTATTTATTTATTTAATCCATTTTAGAATAAGGACATAACGTAACCAAATGTGGAAAAAGCCAAGGGGTCTGAATACTTTCCGACGGCACTGTATGTGTATAGTGTGTGTGTGCGCGCGCAAGTTTGTGTGTGCGTGTGTGTGTGTGTACTTACTTTTGTGCCTGAGGGAGGGGGAGGCGGAGAGAGAGGGGATAGAAGTGCGAGGTGTGGGGACAGGACACTGGCGAATAGGTTCCTCCATCAACACACACTTATTGTCCATCATCTCCTCCATCATATATTCTGGTGAGAGAGGAGAGAGAGAAAACGGAGAGAGGGAGACCGAGAGAGAGACGGAGAGAGACGGAGAGAGAGACAGAGAGAGACGGAGAGAGAGCGTGGTGATGTGATTGCAGGGTTCAAATGGTTGCAGACATAGAGCAGGGAACCATTTTATTGTACTGATAATGAACCACATACAGAAACACACACACAGCAACACACACAAGGCGTATGGAATGGGAGTGTGAAGCAGGAGGAAACTATGTGCTCGCTAACACAGACACAGCAGGCTTATTGAGTTTAGTCACAAGCCTGGCTGTGTGTTAGTATGAAAGATCCAACTAAGGTCAGAGGTACTGTAACACACAGGGAGTGTGTGTGTGTGTGTGTGTGTGTGTGTGTGTGTGTGTGTGTGTGTGTGTGTGTGTGTGTGTGTGTGTGTGTGTGTGTGTGTGTGTGTGTGTGTGTGGTGTAAAAAGGTGAAGAAAGGTGTTAGAGATCAAATCAGGCATAAGATATTCATACATAACTTTTAAATATATGGATTGAATCATTTAAATACATGAATAATGATGACTGAATACTATTGCGTTTAAATGGGTTAAATTCATCGCGGAATGAAATCCCACTTTCTCTCCCTCTGACTCTCTATCTTTGACAGGAAATGGGAGGCAGCTGATCCATTCACTCTCTCCCAGCTGTGTCCTGAATTTGCTTTCTATCACAATCTCTGCATTTCTCTTCTCCTCCCCTCCCTCTGTCTGTCTGTCTTTCTCCCTCTCGTCCCCACTATTATTTTCTCTCCCTCTCCTTCTCTCCCCCTAACTACCTCTCCCTCCTCTCTCATTCCTGACCCTGAATTAACCCCTCTGTTTCCATCTCTCTTCTCTCTCATCCATCTTTATCGTTTCCTCTAAATCATCTAGAACCTGTCTGTCTGTCTGTCTGTCTGTCTGTCTGTCTGTCTGTCTGTCTGTCTGTCTGTCTGTCTGTCTGTCTGTCTGTCTGTCTGTCTGTCTGTCTGTCTGTCTGTCTGTCTGTCTGTCGGTCGGTCGTCCTGAAAAGACAGAGAGCCAGACGGACAGAGAGCCAGACGGACAGAGAGCCAGACGGACAGAGAGCGGCTGTCCGTCTGGCTCTCTGTCTGTATGGCTCTCTGTCTGTATGGCTCGCTGTCTGTATGGCTCGCTGTCTGAATGGCTCGCTGTCTGTATGGCTCGCTGTCTGTATGGCTCTCTGTCTGTATGGCTCTCTGTCTGTATGGCTCTCTGTCTGTATGGCTCTCTGTCTGTATGGCTCTCTGTCTGTATGGCTCTCTGTCTGTCTCTCTGTCTGTGATTAGAGAGACAGTGAGCACAACAGCAGACTGCAGGGCTTCTACTAGCACCACTGATTGTAGCTTCAATATGTCAGGTCAAGACTGTCGGGTCTTCTCTGGTGTCTAGTCAATCCCAGTCTACAGCTGTGATTGAAGGGATACTGCGAGATTCGGGGCATTGTTCTACTCCCCCAGAGTCAGATGAACTCGTGGATACCATGTTTGTGTCTCTGCGTGCAGTATGACTGAAGCATATGCGCAGGTCAGCGTTTTTCGTCACGAATCTTGTTCTGGAGGCAGTACTGCAGTGTGGTCACTAGCTGGCCACAAAGTCAGCAAATCAGATTTGAAAGCTAACCTTAACCACACTGCTAACCCTAATGCCTAACCTTAAATGAAGACCAAAAAGCACATTTTTGTTTTCATAAATTTTTCTAATTTTGACTTTGCAGCTGGCCCATCTAGTGGAAATCGCTCGGTTCTGCCTCCATACACCAGCATAGCTGTAGTCTTCCAGTCATTTTGCTAACACTAGTTAGCATTGGCTCATAACACTAGCTCTAACTTCCTTCATACTGGACGCAGAGACAAACAAATGGTATCCACAAGTTCATCTGACTCTGGGTAAATAGAATAACAATTACATGTGCATGTGTGTGGGTAACGCACCCTAACCAGAAGCGGTGCTCCTAGTGGCTGGGGACTTTAATGCAGGCAAACTTAAATCAGTTTTACAAAAATTTTACCAGCATGTCACATGTGCAACCAGAGAAAAAAAGTCCTAGACTACCTTTACTCCACACACAGAGATGCATACAATCTCTACCACGCCCTCCATTTGGAAAATCTGACCATAATTCTATCCTCCTGATTCCTGCTTACAAGCAAAAACTAAAGCAGGAAGTACCAGTGACTCGCTCAATACGGAAGAAGTCAGATGGCACGGATGCTACACTACAGGACTGTTTTGCTAGCACAAACTGGAATATGTTCCGGGATTCATCCAATGGCATTGAGGAGTATACCACCTCAGTCATTGGCTTCATCAATAAGTGCATCGATGACGTCGTCCCCACAATGACTGTACGTACATATCCCAACCAGAAGCCATGGATTACAGGCAACATCCCCATTGAGCTAAAGGCTAGAGCTGCCGCTTTCAAGGCGCGGGAGACTAATCCGTACACTTATAAGAAAACCCGCTATGCCCTAAGACGAACCATCAAACAAGCAAAGCGTCAATATAGGATTAAGATTGAATCCTACTACACCGGTTCTGATGCTCGTCGGATGTGGCAGGGCTTAAAAACTATTACGGACTACAAAGGGAAACCAAGACGTAAGCTGCAGACGAGCTAAATGCCTTTTATGCTCGCTTCGAGGCAAGCAACACTGAAGCATGCACGAGAGCACCAGCTGTTATGGATGACTGTGTGATAACACTCTCGGCAGTCGATGTGAACAAAACCTTTAAACAGGTCAACATTCACAAAGATGCTGGGCCAGACGGATTACCAGGACGTGTACCCAAAGCATGCGTGGACCAACTGTCAAGTGTCTTCACTGACATTTTCAACCTCTCCCTGACCGAGTCTGTAATACCTACATGTTTCAAGCAGACGACCATAGTCCCTGTGCCCAAGGAAGCGAAGGTAACCTGCCTAAATGATTACCGCCCCGTAGCACTCACGTTGGTAGCCATGAAGTGCTTTGAAAGGCTGGTCATGGCTCACAACAGCATCCTCCCGGACACACTAGACCCACTCCAATTCACATACCGCCCCAACCGATCCACAGATGACGCAATCTCAATCGCACTCCACACTGCCCTTTCTCACCTGGACAAAAGGAACACCTACGTGAGAATGCTGTTCATTGACTACAGCTCAGCGTTCAACACCATAGATCCCACGAAGCTCATCACTAAGCTAAGGATTCTGGGACTAAACACCTCCCACTGCAAATGGATGCTGGACTTCTGGACGGGCCGCCCCCAGGTGGTAATAGTAGGCAACAACACGTCTGCCACGCTGATCCATAACACTGGGGCCCTTCAGGGGTGTGTACTTAGTCCCCTCCTGTATTCCCTGTTCACCCATGACTGCGTGGTCAAACACGACTCCAACACCATCATTAAGTTTGCTGACAACACAACAGTGGTAGGCCTGATCACCGACAACAATGAGACGGCCTATAGGGAGGAGGTCAGAGACCTGGCAGTGTGGTGCCAGAACAACAACCTCTCCCTCAATGTGAGCAAGACAAAGGAGAGAATCGTGGACTACGGGGCTGTAGTGGAGCGGGTAAAGAGTTTGTGTGTCCACATCACCAACGAACTATCATGGTCCAAACATTCCAAGACAGTCGTAAAGAGGGCATGACAAAACCTATTCCCAGTCAGGAGACTGAAAAGATTGGGCATGGGTCCCCAGATCCTCAAAAGGTTCTACAGCTGCACCATCGAGGGCATTCTGACCGGTTGCATCACCGCCTGGTATGGCAACTGCTCAGCATCTGACCGTAAGGCGCTACAGAGGGTAGTGCGAACGGCCCGGTACATCACTGGGGCCAAGCTTCCTGCCATCCAGGACCTATACAATAGGCGGTGTCAGAGGAAAACCTATAAAATTGTCAGAGACTCCAGTCACCCAAGTTATAGAATGTTATCTTTGCTACCGCACGGCAAGCGGTACCGGAGTGCCAAGTATAGGACCAAAAAGATCCTCAACAGCTTCTACCCCCCAAGCCATAAGACTGCTGAACAATTAATAAAATCGCCACTGGACAATTTACATTGACCCCTCCCTTTTGTACACTGCTGCTACTCGCTGTTTATTATCTATGCATAGTCACTTTGCACCCATCTGCATGTACGTATTACTTCAACTAGCCTGTACCCCTGCACACTGACTCGGTACCGGTGCCCCCTGTATATAGCCTCGTTATTGTTATTCTTATTGTGTTACTTTGTATTTTAGTCTATTTGGCAAATATGTTCTTAACTCTTCTTGAACTGCACTGTTGGTTAAGGGCTTGTAAGTAAGCATTTCACGGTAAAGTCTACACTTGTTGTATTCGGAGCATGTGACAAATAACGTTTGACTTGAAAAGGACATCTAAGACATCCAAATTCACATCCACAAACCCAAAACCACTCACCCCTACAGAACATCCCAAAGTCTTTCTAGTGGCTTAGTCATAACTGCAGATAACCACGCCACTCAACTCAATGAGTTAACCCGTGAACTAATTACCCTACACTACCAACTCAGGACTAGTGACAACAGTGCATCGTTCTCTGAGAGCAGAAGACAATGGCTGAAGCATTAGGTTGTGTAAGAGAATTCCCCCCCCCCCCCCTCCCCCCCTGTGTATAGGAAGAGCAACACAGAGGGCTCACATTGTTCCTGTTCCCTATTGGACAAATAAACTTCCTGGAATGACTTGTATCAATCTGCACACATCCGGACACTACACCGCCCGGTACTCTAAACAACCACGTACACAGTCACGATGAGGGAGAGAGAGAGCAGTGTGTGCACAGATGCTCACGCGTGTGTGTGTAAATGCGTGTGTGTGTTAATGCGTGTTTGTGTTAATGCATGTGTATGTTAATGCATGTGTGTGTTAATGCATGTGTATGTTAATGTGTGTGTGTGTTAATGTGTGTGTATGTTAATGCATGTGTGTTAATGCAAGTGTGTGTTAATGCGTGTGTGTGTGTTAATGCGTGTGTGTGTTAATGCATGTGTATGTTAATGTGTGTGTGTGTGTTAATGTGTGTGTATGTTCATGCGTGTGCGTGTTAATGCGTGTGTATGTTAATGTGTGTGTGTGTTAATGCGTGTGTGTTTTATTGTGTGTGTGTGTTAATGCGTGTTAATGTGTGTGTGTGTGTGTTAATGCATGTGTGTATGTTAATGCATGTGTGTGTTAATGCATGTGTGTATGTTAATGTGTGGTACCTTGCATGAGTGCAGTGATTTGCTGGGACTTCTGTGCGGGGTGTTCTCTGAGGATCTCTAGAGCTGTTCTTCCCTGGCAGTCTGTGATGTTGGCATCAATACCTGCAACAGACAGACAGAAGACCGAAACCATGGGTCAGACAGGCACCCAGCCGACACCACCCCACACTCACACACACACACACACACAAATCTAGCCTCCTGCACACACTCCCTTAACAAGTAAATCTATATACACATTTTAAAGGGGAAGCACTGTAAAGTGTTGCGTGTAGGAGGACAAAGATCCTAAATAGACTCACTTGGAGAAATTTACACGGAAAACATCCATACTGTATCTCTGTCTGACAATTTACTGACAGAGGAAGCTAGCTGTGTCCATCCTGTATCTCTCTCACACTCACACACTGATGGATAGAAGAGAAGGTTGGGTGGATGACAGGGGTCAGACAGTAAACCGGTACAGGCCTGTCACTCATCTCAATAAGCCCCCTGAACAAAAACAATATGGCCGTCCGGGGTTCCTCACAGGAAGTGCAACAAGACAACAGAGGAAACAGGAAGCGATTGAGGAAAATAAGGGGGAGAGGGGTGGGAGGTAGGACAAAGACCACACTCTCTCTCTCTCTCCATATCCTCTACTGTTCTCTCTCTCCCTCCATATCTTCTCTCTCTCTCTCTCTCTCTCTACATATCATCTGCTGTCCCCCTCTCGCTCTCTACATATCATTTACTGTCTCTGTCCCCCCCCCTCTCTCCATATCATCTACTCTCTCTCTCTCCATATCATCTACTGTCTCTGTCCCCCCTCTCTCTCTCCATATCATCTACTCTCTCTCTCTACATATCATCTACTGTCTCTCTCTCTCTCCATATCATCGACTGTCTCTCTCTCTCTCCATATCATCTACTGTCTCTGTCCCCCCCTCTCTCTCTCTCCATATCATCTACTCTCTCTCTCTCTCTCCATATCTACTGTCTCTCTACATATCATCTACTGTCTCTCTCTCTCTCCATATCATCTACTGTCTCTCTCTCTCTCCATATCATCTACTGTCTCTGTCCCCCCTCTCTCTCTCCATATCTACTTTCTCTCTCTCTCTCCATATCATCTACTGTCTCTCTACATATCATCTACTGTCTCTCTCTACATATCATCTACTGTCTCTGTCCCCCCCTCTCTCTCTCCATATCATCTACTGTCTCTCTCCATATCATCTACTCTCTCTCTCTCTCTACATATCATATACTGTCTCTCTCTCTCCATATCATCTACTCTCTCTCTCTCTCTACATATCATATACTGTCTCTCTCGCTCCATATGATCTACTGTCCCCCTCTCTCTCGCTCCATATAATCTACTGTCTCTTTCTCTCCCTCTCTCTCGCCATATAATCTACTGTCCCTCTCTCTCTCTCTCCATATCATATACTGTCCCCCTCTCTCCATATGATCTATTGTCCCCCTCTCTCTCTCTCTCCATATACAGTGGGGCAAAAAAGTATTTAGTCAGCCACCAATTGTGCAAGTTCTCCCACTTAAAAAGATGAGAGAGGCCTGTAATTTTCATCATAGGTACACTTCAACTATGACAGACAAAACGAGAAAAAAAAATCCAGAAAATCACATTGTAGGATTTTTTATGAATTCATTTGCAAATTATGGTGGAAAATAAGTATTTGGTCACCTACAAACAAGCAAAATTTCTGGCTCTCACAGAGCTGTAACTTCTTCTTTAAGAGGCTCCTCTGTCCTCCACTCGTTACCTGTATTAATGGCACCTGTTTGAACTTGTTATCAGTATAAAAGACACCTGTCCACAACCTCAAACAGTCACACTCCAAACTCCACTATGGCCAAGACCAAAGAGCTGTCAAAGGACACCAGAAACAAAATTGTAGACCTGCACCAGGCTGGGAAGACTGAATCTGCAATAGGTAAGCAACTTGGTTTGAAGAAATCAACTGTGAGAGCAATTATTAGGAAATGGAAGACATACAAGACCACTGATAATCTCCCTCGATCTGGGGCTCCACACAAGATCACACCCCGTGGGGTCAAAATGATCACAAGAACGGTGAGCAAAAATCCCAGAACCACACGGGGGACCTAGTGAATGACCTGCAGAGAGCTGGGACCAAAGTAACAAAGCCTACCATCAGTAACACACTACGCTGCCAGGGACTCAAATCCTGCAGTGCCAGACGTGTCCCCCTGCTTAAGCCAGTACATGTCCAGGCCCGTCTGAAGTTTGCTAGAGAGCATTTGGATGATCCAGAAGAAGATTGGGAGAATGTCATATGGTCAGATGAAACCAAAATAGAACTTTTTGGTAAAAACTCAACTCTTCGTGTTTGGAGGACAAAGAATGCTGAGTTGCATCCAAAGAACACCATACCTACTGTGAAGCATGGGGGTGGAAACATCATGCTTTGGGGCTGTTTTTCTGCAAAGGGACCAGGACGACTGATCTGTGTAAAAGACAGAATGAATGGGGCCATGTATCGTGAGATTTTGAGTGAAAACCTCCTTCCATCAGCAAGGGCATTGAAGATGAAACGTGGCTGGGTCTTTCAGCATGACAATGATCCCAAACACACCGCCCGGGCAACGAAGGAGTGGCTTCGTATGAAGCATTTCAAGGTCCTGGAGTGGCCTAGCCAGTCTCCAGATCTCAACCCCATAGAAAATCTTTGGAGGGAGTTGAAAGTCCGTGTTGCCCAGCAACAGCCCCAAAACATCACTGCTCAAGAGGAGATCTGCATGGAGGAATGGGCCAAAATACCAGCAACAGTGTGTGAAAACCTTGTGAAGATTTACAGAAAACGTTTGACCTCTGTCATTGCCAACAAAGGGTATATAACAAAGTATTGAGATAAACTTTTGTTAATGACCAAATACTTATTTTCCACCATAATTTGCAAATAAATTCATTAAAAATCCTACAATGTGATTTTCTGGATTTTTTCCCCTCATTTTGTCTGTCATAGTTGAAGTGTACCTATGATGAAAATTACAGGCCTCTCTCATCTTTTTAAGTGGGAGAACTTACACAATTGGTGGCTGACTAAATACTTTTCCCCCCCACTGTAATCTACTGTCCCTCTCTCTCTCTCCATATCATATACTGTCCCCTTCTCTCCCTCTCTCCATATCATCTATTGTCCCCCTCTCTCTCTCTCCATATCATATACTGTCTCTCTCTCTCTCCATATCTACTGTCTCTCTCTCTCTCCATATCATCTACTGTCTCTCTCTCTCTCCATATCATCTACTGTCTCTCTCTCTCTCCATATCATCTACTGTCTCTCTCTCTCTCCATATCATCTACTGTCTCTCTCTGTCCATATCACCTACTCTCTCTCCCTATCATCTACTCTCTCTCCCTATCATCTACTCTCTCTCCCTATCACCTACTCTTTCTCTCTCTCCATATCATCCACTGTCCCCTTCTCTCTACATATCATCCACTGTCCCCTTCTCTCTACATATCATCTACTGTCCCCTTCTCTCTCCATATCATCTACTGTCCCCTTCTCTCTCCATATCATCTACTGTCCCCTTCTCTCTCCATATCATCTACTGTCCCCTTCTCTCTCCATATCATCTACTGTCCCCTTCTCTCTCCATATCATCTACTGTCCCCTTCTCTCTCCATATCATCTACTGTCCCCTTCTCTCTCCATATCATCTACTGTCCCCTTCTCTCTCCATATCATCTACTGTCCCCTTCTCTCTACATATCAACTACTGTCCCCTTCTCTCTCCATATCATCTACTGTCCCCTTCTCTCTCCATATCATCTACTGTCCCCTTCTCTCTCCATATCATCTACTGTCCCCTTCTCTCTACATATCAACTACTGTCTCTCTCTCCATATCATCTACTGTCCCCTTCTCTCTACATATCAACTACTGTCTCTCTCTCCATATCATATACTGTCCCCTTCTCTCTACATATCATCTACTGTCCCCTTCTCTCTCCATATCATCTACTGTCCCCTTCTCTCTACATATCAACTACTGTCTCTCTCTCCATATCATATACTGTCCCCTTCTCTCTCCATATCATCTACTGTCCCCTTCTCTCTACATATCAACTACTGTCTCTCTCTCCATATCATCTACTGTCCCCTTCTCTCTACATATCATCTACTGTCCCCTTCTCTCTCCATATCATCTACTGTCCCCTTCTCTCTACATATCAACTACTGTCTCTCTCTCCATATCATCTACTGTCCCCTTCTCTCTACATATCAACTACTGTCTCTCTCTCCATATCATCTACTGTTCCCTTCTCTCTCCATATCAACTACTGTATCTCTCTCCATATCATATACTGTCCCCTTCTCTCTCCATATCATCTACTGTCTATATTATAGCCTCAAGGACTTTTTAAAAACGGCTTACTGTAACACATGAACTGTGTGATATTTGGTGGAGCCAACATGGAGGCACGAGACAGTACACATGGGCCCAAGTGAGAGAGAACACCATCTCTCTGGCCAGGTTAGATAGGTTTTACTGTTTTGAGCATCAATCTCAGGTCTGTAAATCAAGTGTGATAACCTCAGTGGGTTTTTGTGATCATTGTTTAGTAACAGAGGTGGTGTACATTAATGCTGTAAAACCCACAAGTGCATACTGGCATTTTAATATCACTTTATTGAGTGATGGTCACTTCAGGAAATGTTTTAGTTTTTCTGGGAGAGATTGAGGTCTGAAAGGCCATTTTTGTATCCCTCCAAAGTGGTGGGATATAGGGAAAATCAAGGTTCAACAATTCTGTAATCAATACACAATGAATGTCACCACAGACATCACCAGATCAATGAACACCCCAGAGTTTGAAATAGTGGATGTCCTGACGTTAGTTGAGACCACAGGAGATCGAGGTCATACTCAGGCCCTCAAGATAAAAAAAAGCCGCATTGGCAGACCTGCTGGATATCAGAGCACAGGGGGCATTGGCAGACTTTTTAAAGTATTTTTGGGCTATGTTGGGAGAGGATTGGCTAGCAGGACTTAACGATAGTTTGACCGGAGGGTTACTACTGATAAGCTGCAGAAGGGCTGTCCTCACCCTACTGCCAAAAAAGGGTGACCTTATGGAGGTGAAGAACTGGAGGCCGGTGGCCTTATTGTGCACTGATTATAAGATCCTGTCCAAGGCTTTGTCCACCAGGCTGAGGGAGGTGATGGGGCAAATCATACCATACCAATCCTGCTGTGTTCCCGGCAGGCAGATAGGGGATAACAGTTCCCTGATTCTGGATGTTGTGGACGTCTCTAGGGCTGTTGGGTTGGATGCTGGTCTAATTTCAATTGATCAGGAAAAGGCATTTGACCGAGTTGAACATCAATACTTATGACGCATCTTTGTGGAATTTGGTTTCAGCTCTGGTTTTACTGCCATGATCACGGTGATATATGGTGACATTGAAAGTGTATTGAAAGTTAACGGTGGCTTGAGTGCTCCTATTAAAGTGTGTAGAGGTATTAGGCAGGGGTGTTCGTTGTCTGGAATGTTATATGCCATCACTATAGAGCCACTACTAAATAGCATTAGAAGTTGCATTGAAGGGGTGTACAGTACCTTTCAGAGGACATTCCTCCTATTTGTCTCTCAGCCTATGCTGATGATGTAGTTATTTTAGTGAAAAATCTAGCGGAGGTGGATAGTTTGAGTCTAATGGTTGATCGGTTTAGGGGAATAACCTCTGCAAAGGTAAATTGGCAATTATTGTAGATTTGTTGGGGGATAAATATCATTGGGTTCCACAAAGTGTTTTGTATTTGTCAAAAGAGGAGGGGGACAAGGTCTTGTTCATTTTGCTAGTAGGGCCTCTGCTTTCCGGTTCCAGTTTATTCAAAAGTTGCGTTATGGGCCGAAAAATGTGGTTTGGAGAGGGGTGGCAGGTCTTGTATTACAGCAGGTAGGGGGATTAGCTTTAAAGAAGGCTTTATTTTTGGTTGATAGTAGCCAGATCTCTAGGGAGGGAGTACCTCCGTTTTACAGAGGCCTTTGTAGGTTTTGGAGTATAATGAAGGTGTCCAGAAGAACTACAGTGGAGTCAGTGCATTGGCTGCTGGAGGAACCTCTGGTGTTTGGGGCAAGACTGGATTGTACAACTGCAGCTGTTCCACATTTCTCCAAGATTCTGGTGAAGGGCAAAATCATCACCCTAAAACAGTTAATGGACATGGCTGGGCCCACATTAATGGATGGAGGACGGGGGGCTGAACATCTGGGGGTGAGGTCAGAAAGGACTGTGGGACAACTGCTGGGAAGCTGCAGGAAGGCTCTGTCAGCAGAAGAGGGGATTATCCTCAACAGTCACAAGGAAAAGGTACAAGATGGAAACGTCCCATTTCCAAGACCAGGGATTACACCCAATATCCCAGAGTCAGAAAGAAATGTGTTATTACTGGATTTGAGAGGGTTGGAAGAGGTGGGTTTGGATGAGGTGAATGGGAAGGATTTATATAGGGGGTGTGTCAAGGTTTTGAATAAAGATGAAGTGAAAAATTGAAAAGACACTTCTTGGAGGGTAAAACTGGGCCTTGGTGACAAGGTAAAGCCAGCATGGAGAGCATTGTACAAGCCAGCGTTACAAAAGGGTACTGGTGATACGTAATGGAAGGTTGTGCATGACATCAACGCAGTTAATGCTTTTGTTTCTGTCATTCATTCAGATGGATGTCCTTTTTTTAATATAAGAGAAGCAATTTGTCATTGTTTTATGGAGTGTGAGAGGATAACGCCTCTATTTGAAATAATATAGTATTTTTTTTTACAGCTGTAGGGGAGATTTTCAATATCACCGTTTTTATTTTGGGGTTTCAATATGGTAAGCAACAGAAAAGAAAATGTCAACTGTTAAATGTTATTTTGGGACAAGCTAAGATGTCAGTTTGTCTGAGTAGGAAACATAAAATAGACACGGGATTTTGGCAGGATATAAGATGTGTTTTAGGGATTAGTCAAAGCCAGAATAAAAGTGGATTTTGAGTTCTTCTCAGCTGTATAAGATCTCCCATTGTTTGAGGAGAAGTGGGCTTACGAAGGTGTGGTTTGTTTAGTGGAGGGGAAATAACTTTTTGTTGATGAAATGCTTTTTTATTTGTATTTATTAGTTTTTTGTGTTTATTTAAGAATGACATTTGTTGTTTAATTTCTGAAAAGGCACATTTGTGTTACTACTTGAGTATAAAATAAAGGTTTTATAAAATCTCTAAAATCTTCTCTCCATATCATCTACTGTCTCTCTCTCTCCATATCATCTACTGTCTCTCTCTCTCCATATCATCTACTGTCTCTCTCTCTCCATATCATCTACTGTCTCTCTCTCTCCATATCATCTACTGTCTCTCTCTCTCCATATCATCTACTGTCTCTCTCTCTCCATATCATCTACTGTCTCTCTCTCTCCATATCATCTACTGTCTCTCGCTCTCCATATCATCTACTGTCTCTCACTCTCCATATCATCTACTGTCTCTCGCTCTCCATATCATCTACTGTCTCTCTCTCTCCATATCATCTACTGTCTCTCTCTCTCCATATCATCTACTGTCTCTCACTCTCCATATCATCTACTGTCTCTCTCTCTCCATATCATCTACTGTCTCTCACTCTCCATATCATCTACTGTCTCTCTCTCTCCATATCATCTACTGTCTCTCTCTCTCCATATCATCTACTGTCTCTCTCTCTCCATATCATCTACTGTCTCTCTCTCTCCATATCATCTACTGTCTCTCGCTCTCCATATCATCTACTGTCTCTCACTCTCCATATCATCTACTGTCTCTCTCTCTCCATATCATCTACTGTCTCTCTCTGTCCATATCATCTACTGTCTCTCGCTCTCCATATCATCTACTGTCTCTCTCTCTCCATATCATCTACTGTCTCTCTCTCTCCATATCATCTACTGTCTCTCTCTGTCCATATCATCTACTGTCTCTCTCTCTCCATATCATCTACTGTCTCTCTCTGTCCATATCATCTACTGTCTCTCTCTCTCCATATCATCTACTGTCTCTCTCTGTCCATATCATCTACTGTCTCTCTCTGTCCATATCATCTACTGTCTCTCTCTGTCCATATCATCTACTGTCTCTCTCTCTCCATATCATCTACTGTCTCTCTCTCTCCATATCATCTACTGTCTCTCTCTCTCCATATCATCTACTGTCTCTCTCTCTCCATATCATCTACTGTCTCTCTCTCTCCATATCATCTACTGTCTCTCTCTGTCCATATCATCTACTGTCTCTCTCTCTCCATATCATCTACTGTCTCTCTCTCTCCATATCATCTACTGTCTCTCTCTCTCCATATCATCTACTGTCTCTCTCTCTCCATATCATCTACTGTCTCTCTCTCTCCATATCATCTACTGTCTCTCTCTCTCCATATCATCTACTGTCTCTCGCTCTCCATATCATCTACTGTCTCTCGCTCTCCATATCATCTACTGTCTCTCTCTCTCCATATCATCTACTGTCTCTCTCTCTCCATATCATCTACTGTCTCTCTCTCTCCATATCATCTACTGTCTCTCGCTCTCCATATCATCTACTGTCTCTCGCTCTCCATATCATCTACTGTCTCTCTCTCTCCATATCATCTACTGTCTCTCTCTCTCCATATCATCTACTGTCTCTCTCTCTCCATATCATCTACTGTCTCTCGCTCTCCATATCATCTACTGTCTCTCTCTCTCCATATCATCTACTGTCTCTCTCTCTCCATATCATCTACTGTCTCTCTCTCTCCATATCATCTACTGTCTCTCTCTCTCCATATCATCTACTGTCTCTCTCTCTCCATATCATCTACTGTCTCTCTCTCTCCATATCATCTACTGTCTCTCTCTCTCCATATCATCTACTGTCTCTCTCTCTCCATATCATCTACTGTCTCTCGCTCTCCATATCATCTACTGTCTCTCTCTCTCCATATCATCTACTGTCTCTCTCTCTCCATATCATCTACTGTCTCTCGCTCTCCATATCATCTACTGTCTCTCGCTCTCCATATCATCTACTGTCTCTCGCTCTCCATATCATCTACTGTCTCTCGCTCTCCATATCATCTACTGTCTCTCGCTCTCCATATCATCTACTGTCTCTCGCTCTCCATATCATCTACTGTCTCTCTCTCTCCATATCATCTACTGTCTCTCTCTCTCCATATCATCTACTGTCACTCTCTCACAGCCGTATATATTCCCCCCCAAGCAGACACATCGATGGCCCTGAACGAACTTTATCTGACTCTTTGTAAACTGGAAACCACACACCCTGAGGCTGCATTCATCGTAGCTGGGGATTTTAACAAGGCTAATCTAAAAACAAAACTCCCTAAATTCTATCAGCATATCGATTGTGCTACCAGGGCTGGAAAAACACTAGACCATTGTTATACTAATTTCCGCGACGCTTATAAGGCCCTCCCCCGCCCCCCTTTCGGAAAAGCTGACCACGACTCCATTTTGTTGATTCCAGCCTACAAACAGAAACTCAAACAACAAGCTCCCGCGCTCAGGTCTGTTCAACGCTGGTCCGACCAATCTGAATCCACGCTTCAAGACTGCTTCGATCACGCGGATTGGAATATGTTCCGCATCGCGTCCAACAACAATATTGACGAATATGCTGATTCGGTGAGCGAGTTCATTAGGAAGTGCATTGACGATGTCGTACCCACAGCAACGATAAAAACATTCCCAAACCAGAAACCGTGGATTGACGGCAGCATTCGCGTGAAACTGAAAGCGCGAACCACTGCTTTTAACCAGGGCAAGGTGACCGGAAGCATGACCGAATACAAACAGTGTAGCTATTCTCTCCGCAAGGCAATCAAACAGGCTAAGTCTCAGTACAGAGACAAAATCGAGTCGCAATTCAACAGCTCAGACACAAGAGGTATGTGGCAGGGTCTACAGTCAATCACGGATTACAAAAAGAAAACCAGCCCCGTCGCGGACCAGGATGTCTTGCTCCCAGACAGGCTAAACAACTTTTTTGCCCGCTTTGAGGACAATACAGTGCCACTGACACGGCCCCCTACCAAAACCTGCGGGCTCTCCTTCACTGCAGCCGAGGTGAGTAAAACATTTAAACGTGTTAACCCTCGCAAGGCTGCAGGCCCAGACGGCATTCCCAGCCGCGTCCTCAGAGCATGCGCAGACCAGCTGGCTGGTGTGTTTACGGACATATTCAATCAATCCTTATCCCAGTCTGCTGTTCCCACATGCTTCAAGAGGGCCACCATTGTTCCTGTTCCCAAGAAAGCTAAGGTAACTGAGCTAAACGACTACCGCCCCGTAGCACTCACTTCCGTCATCATGAAGTGCTTTGAGAGACTAGTCAAGGACCATATCACCTCCACCCTACCGGACACCCTAGACCCACTCCAATTTGCTTACCGACCCAATAGGTCCACAGACGACGCAATCGCAACCACACTGCACACTGCCCTAACCCATCTGGACAAGAGGAATACCCATGTGAGAATGCTGTTCATCGATTACAGCTCAGCATTTAACACCATAGTACCCTCCAAACTCGTCATCAAGCTCGAGACCCTGGGTCTCGACCCCGCCCTGTGCAACTGGGTCCTGGACTTCCTGACGGGCCGCCCCCAGGTGGTGAGGGTAGGTAACAACATCTCCACCCCGCTGATCCTCAACACTGGGGCCCCACAAGGGTGCGTTCTGAGCCCTCTCCTGTACTCCCTGTTCACCCACGACTGCGTGGCCATGCACGCCTCCAACTCAATCATCAAGTTTGCGGATGACACTACAGTGGTAGGCTTGATTACCAACAACGACGAGACGGCCTACAGGGAGGAGGTGAGGGCCCTCGGAGTGTGGTGTCAGGAAAATAACCTCACACTCAACGTCAACAAAACAAAGGAGATGATTGTGGACTTCAGGAAACAGCAGAGGGAGCACCCCCCTATCCACATCGACGGGTCAGTAGTGGAGAAGGTGGAAAGTTTTAAGTTCCTCGGTGTACACATCACGGACAAACTGAATTGGTCCACCCACACAGACAGCGTTGTGAAGAAGGCGCAGCAGCGCCTCTTCAACCTCAGGAGGCTGAAGAAATTCGGCTTGTCACCAAAAGCACTCACAAACTTCTACAGATGCACAATCGAGAGCATCCTGTCGGGCTGTATCACCGCCTGGTACGGCAACTGCTCCGCCCACAACCGTAAGGCTCTCCAGAGGGTAGTGAGGTCTGCAGAACGCATCACCAGGGGCAAACTACCTGCCCTCCAGGACACCTACACCACCCGATGTCACAGGAAGGCCATAAAGATCATCAAGGACAACAACCACCCAAGCCACTGCCTGTTCACCCCGCTATCATCCAGAAGGCGAGGTCAGTACAGGTGCATCAAAGCAGGGACCGAGAGACTGAAAAACAGCTTCTATCTCAAGGCCATCAGACTGTTAAACAGCCACCACTAACATTTAGCGGCCGCTGCCAACATACTGACTCAACTCCAGCCACTTTAAAAATGGGAATTGATGGAAATTATGTAAAAATGTACCACTAGCCACTTTAAACAATGCCACTTAATACAATGTTTACATACCCTACATTACCCATCTCATATGTATATACTGTACTCTA